>NW_015235803.1:0-682 GCF_001447785.1 Gekko japonicus | reverse complement strand
CTTTTGGTGCTCAGAAGTGTAAAAATACAATGCAAGTGTGATTTAGCTCCATCTCACATGTTATGATATTTGAAATCTGTGTTCCATTGCTGGATCTTACATAGCTCTGGTGTCAGTCCATGACTGGTTCCTCAGTTAGTCAGAATCCTGTCCTATTCTGTGGCCAAGAAGGATGAAGGAGGCAATGGGATACTCCACTGACCAATGGGAGTGTTTTCAACTTGTGCCATCTCTTTTATTCATATATCATTGCCGATGCTTGGGGTGAGAATAAGATCTAGACTGAGCCATAATTCTTCCTCAGCTTGGTGCCCACTTCCCTTTTCCTCCATGCATCACTGGTGGCTTCCATTAAGACAACAGTGTTACTATGGTGATGTAGATTCAGTGGGCCAAGGTCATGGGAAGGACTGTGCTTTAATCACAAAAGTTGGAGCTGACCAGATCTGCATATGTTTTTGTTATGAAGAAAACAATTGTAAGCATTCTTATTCAGTATTTAGATGATGCACCCATGTGTTGTACTATTCAAAAATTGTTTCCTTCAGGTATGAGCAGAGAAATGCCCCTCCTAAGATAATGTCTCTCAATCGCCGTTTTCTTTCTTTCTTTTTTAAGAATTTTCATTGGTTTCAATAGGGATAGAAAAACAGCTACAGAAAAAGAAAAACATATAACAGAA
>NW_015235802.1:0-682 GCF_001447785.1 Gekko japonicus | reverse complement strand
CCATTTTACAAAAGACAGTTGTGTGCAGAACACACATACAGGCAGATGTGTATTCACATTTGTGAGCTGATTACCCTCTGGATTCCTCTTCGTTCAGCCTCTATAGTTGTATCTGTACAAAGCACCAAGTAAGAGTCGGGTCCAGGAATACTTTGTTTGATACTATTTTTGTGCATTGTATTTGCCTACCAGTTATTCTTCCAATTCCTGGTACTCTGTTTCCCATCTCAGCAGCTGCATGTGCCCCAAGGCTGTGGCCAATGAAATGTACCATGGAAGGAGAGTAGCCGTACCTTGCCTATTGATGAGATCAGTAGTAAAGAAAACAGAACATATACATTGGCAGGTGTTTGTCCAAAGAAATAGTAGATTTTGGTTCCTATTAAATGTTCTGAACAGCACATAGACAGTTCATATGAGAACATGGCTTAAGTGGATCCAAGATGAAGTAATTTTATGAATGTTTCACAAGTTGCTTAGCTTCTAACTTGATCCATGTTTACGTCACCTTTGCAGTTGATTCTGAGCTTGCTACATGGTGAAGCAATTATATCACTTCTTTGCCACATGCTGAATTTAGCTTAGATCCACTCAGTGTGGGATACTTGCCACACATATTTATTTGTTGACTTAGAACATAGGAACTTGAGTAAAGCCTGCCAGATCAGACCAGTGGTCCATC
>NW_015235801.1:0-682 GCF_001447785.1 Gekko japonicus | reverse complement strand
GGACCTTCTGCATGCCAAGCAAATACTCTCCCACAGAGCCACGAGCCCTCCCCAGTCTAAATGGATAAGCTCCAGAGGGTGACGTTAACAGAGAAACACAGAGGGACGTGTTGAGTGCTCATCATCAGTGCTTGTGGTTAAGGAGGCTGTGAACCAGGAAGTATAGTAACGAGTGATTGTCTGGTAATTTGTGGGAAAAGAGGGAAAGCAATGGCTAACCTTGAAGATGAGGTGAAGTATGCTGGATGAATTCTGTGCCAAAGAAAAGCTACATTCTGGGACGAGGAACACACAAATCAAAGTATACTTGCCTCTGCTTGCATGTTTTATCACATTTTCATCTTGCTTTACAATGGAGGAGCTTAGGGCGATATACTTTACTACTTTATCCTAACAACGGCCTGTGAAGTAGGTGACGCTAAATGCCATTTATGCATTTTTGAAGCCACACGGCAAGGCAAGGTGAATGAAGGAGGGCTGCCGAGCCCAGGATGACGGCCAGACTTCTTGGCAACTGTCTAACCCTGTGTGCATGGGAATGATCCTGCGAGGGAGCACAAGGGTGCATAGGAAGCCTTTTAAGTTTGGGCGTGGTCCTGACTCAACGCGACTGAGACAGGAGGAGGAAGGCAGTGGTAGAGCAGCGCGGGAGAGGCAGGTCTGACTATGGCACAGGCACAGT
>NW_015235800.1:0-682 GCF_001447785.1 Gekko japonicus | reverse complement strand
ATCTAGCATTTCTGATTGTTGTTTCTCTTCCTCCACGTTCCTGCAGAAAAATGCCTCTTCCTTAAGATTTACAGCATTTGCTATCTCAAAGTAGCTGATTTATAGCCCTGATTTATAGCCACAAAAGATGGCCTTTGCTGAGCTCCCTACGAATGCACAGCAGTCCACATATAGCTGATTTTTAGTACCAACTGAGCTGTGAGAGAACTTCAGAGTTTCAAAGGCAGGCAGGAACAGGTCGTAAGGGCTTTGGGTAGAATGAACTGGTCTTTCCTGCCACCCTGTGGAGAAACGGTGCTCTCACAGGGCTGCACCCTTATCTCTTTTGCCGTTTCATCACCAGCAACTTGCTCAAAGTGAAAACAGAAGTTGCATCAAGTAATTTTAGACCAGAATGACCAGGGAATGTTTTCCCCAGCCAAAATGTGCTGTGAATGGGACTTTTATTTTCCGTGCAGCAGAAATGTGCTAAAGTGAAGCTTGTGTGAGCAAAATGATACAAATAAAATGTGAAATGTCTGCCCTCCGTAGGCCAAAAAGGTCAAGGGTGGGGGTAGCATCACCTCAGGTGATGCGGCAACTGGGGCCTAGGGTTTGTGGTGAGGCCCAGCTTTCACTCAGGGTTGCTAGGCAACCCTGGCAACTGGTGGGGGATTAGGGATGCCAGTCTCCAGGTAGGACC
>NW_015235799.1:0-682 GCF_001447785.1 Gekko japonicus | reverse complement strand
GTCTGTAGTTTAGATGACTTTTGGATTAAACTGGGGAAATTCGGCCTATATTAAAGAGAAAGTACTTACTACCTCAAGTAGGAACTGGCTACCATCTGAAGAAGCCATCTGTTCACTGAAAACACAGATGTACTTTAACAATCCAACACTGCAGCATCCCAACCTCCAATAGGCATTTTGTGAAATCTTCCTTTCTTCCTTTTCGGAGGCGGATGGGCTTCTACAACCAACCTTTAAAAGAAAATAAGTGCCTCTATTGTTAATGCAATGAATGTTATTAATGAGTCTAAGCTTCAACTCGTTTCCATTTAAAGGAGAAAAAGTATTATGAAGGTTTCTTATCATAGCTGTCCAGGACACTGCAACCTTTTCTGTGAGCTTTTGGACAAATGTAAACCCTGAAAACTACTGGACCATAGAGCAGCAGTTCACTATGACATGAGCAAACGGTCTAGAAGATAAATCTTGTAAGCCAGTGGACTGTACAATATTAGTACTTTGTGACACCACTGGCTGTTTTATACTTATCTGTGGCACTTTGCTAAAGGGTGTAGGAGCAGTTCTTTCTGATGTTAAGGGGGAATATGGAAGAACAGCTTCCTGCCATAAGGTCTTGTGTGATAAAGTTGTAAACAGCTATATTGGCCCATGCAAAATTCATGTAATACGTTTTATTAGGGCC
>NW_015235798.1:0-682 GCF_001447785.1 Gekko japonicus | reverse complement strand
TCCAGTGGCACCTTTAAGACACCTTTAAGTGCACATATAATGCATGTGTATAAATGCAAATAGTGGTTGATACTGAAGCACATTGTTGCATTAGGCTTTTACCGGTGGAAGAATCACTGAGTTAAACTTCTGCTTTGAGTTACAAGTGACAATGGAAACCCAAGCAGAGTGGCATCGTTGCTCCATGGAGGTTTCCTTTTTAAAATACACACATAAGCCTACTCATTTACATTTGGCAGGGCTGACAGTAAGCATTGAATTGGGATGACTGAAATACTACATTGCTGTAGGATGTATTCCAGAGCAGGATTCATTATTCCCTCTGCTTTACCTATTGCACCTGTCAACAAATCTCTTGGTGCAATTAGACCCGAGTCATATTTCACGGGAGGGATATGGGAGTCTACTTGCTGGGTGGCAGAGACCCGTTCCATCCTGGTCAGTTCTCTAAAGAGAAGAGACAACCCTTTGGGTTGGCTGATGTGATGCCTCAGGTTGAGGCTCATGGTTTTTCCTGTGGCAAACTCCTTGTTCTTTAGGGGGAAGGGAAGGATATATTACATAGCCCTTTCAAGTGCTGTGGCATCATCCCAATATTCTATCAGCCAAACCAAGGGATGTATGTGTGGGGGGATAAGAGTCACAACATGGATGGGTGCCCTATTGAAAAGGGATATGAGTG
>NW_015235797.1:0-682 GCF_001447785.1 Gekko japonicus | reverse complement strand
GAGTCCGCGCACTGAGCCACTACACCAGATAGATGGCCAAGAGAGACACATTTGGAGTTTGTCCACAGATTAGGAAGCTGAAGCCATCCCGCGGAGGTAGACCCCCAACTGAAAATGTCTGCAGTTTTTTTAGCAGAATCTCAAACTGCATCTCCCTTGCTTCTGAGATTAGCTCTGGTGGCACTTGTTTGCTTTAAATGTGCATTCATCTGGGGATTTTTTTTGGGGTGGTGGTGGTTCTGTTTCCCCCCAGTTTCTTTGGCTCCTTTTCGTTGTTTATTTCGTTTTGGTTGATAACGAGATTTCTCCCCATTGTTTGTTGGCTGCTTCAAGATTCTGTGGGTCAGGAACCGCGGCTAGAAATACTGAAATCAGTGGCCAAGAGAGGTTGCTTCAGAGCATCCCTTTTCTTATGATGTTATTGCCACTTCCCAGTCATCACGCCTACAGCCTTCTTACAAGGCCATAACCGTTTTGTGACATGTTATAACCATCGTTTTTAGGATATCGTTAGTGACCTTCTGTTGCAAATCATGCTCAGAAAGTATTCACTCTTCTCAAAAAAGAACGCGGTACACAGTGAAGCAAGCATGAAGGGAAAGACGTTTGCACGTAAATACTCTGCAGTCTTGAAGCGATGGTCTTCGAAAGAATAGCAGCATCTTTGAGACCAGACATAATT
>NW_015235796.1:0-682 GCF_001447785.1 Gekko japonicus | reverse complement strand
AACTCTGTGATTCTATGATTCTGTGGTGTTGCCTGTAATAGTTGCCGCATGGCTTTTCTTCCTTTTCAGCTTGTGCATTTGTAAATAAAAAGTGTTGTAGGAGTCTAGTGATGTCTGTATCAGAGATCGCAAACTCCTGTATTCATAGGGCAGGAGTCATGCTGTTCTGCTGAGGCTAGAAGTGTATTTTGCCACAAGAACAGAATCAGGCTTCATGATAAAGTTGTCGTGCTCTGGCTTCTCCGTCACCAAGATCATGTGCTCAAGGACAGCACTGTGTAGAAATCTGTATGTGCATGCATACATGTTACTTCCAAAATCAGGATATAATGTTAAAGTCTATTTTTCTAGGTCTGTGCCCAGTGGAAATTGGTACCCCCTCTTGAGAAAACAGATTCAAGGGCTCTTATTTTCTCAAGAGGGTACACCAATTTCCACTGATTCCCTTGTCCTCCTGCCAACCCCTGAACCCCCAAATGTTGTTCCTCGAGGGAGTCAATCTACTGTCAGGAACAACATCTAGGGTGATGTGGGGGTCTGCAGTGGGTGGGAGAACCATTGGAAATGGCTTCCCCCTGTACGAAAACGTAAGTCGCCTTAAGTCTTCAGAATGTGTGGTTGGATATGTTCCACTTCTTCTTTTTTCCCCCTTTACAACCAAAACAGTGGAGAACTTCTTCTT
>NW_015235795.1:0-682 GCF_001447785.1 Gekko japonicus | reverse complement strand
CTTTTCTTTAAGAAAAGAACAGGCGGCAGGACAGGAGGAACAAAAGGAACGCTTTAGCTTTGACTGTACGTCCTGTTTCGCTTTTCTAATTGTACCGTTGAGTTGCTTGCGGAGGGGAAACTCTACCTGTGTAATCTCTGCCCGTCACTCAGCTGTTAACAAGACACAAAATTCCTGCCAGAAAAAAAGAGCGACCACTTCCAGAAAATTCAGCCCATGAAATAAGACTGGCTCCTTTTTATGTGCCGTTTCTTTGCCTTTCTCCTCACTAAGCTACGAAAAGCTTTACCCGTTAACCACTGCTGCTTAGAAAAGATTCATAGGATCAGGGCCGGTGTTAAAAAGGTGGCAAGCAAACTGTGAAATCTCCAGGAGGAGTAGCATTTGTAATTTAAAATACTGGAAACTAGATCTGAAATGGTAGTCTGCCTTGATTTGAAAGCTGGTAGGAATTGCTGACACTTGAGACTTTGGAAATGCTTTAGAGACCTGGTGTGCTGAATGCCAATTTGACAGGTATAGCTTGTAATGATTTCACTCTGAGGTACCATTTCCAAGCTCAGTCCATTCCTCTCTGGAGTCAGTGGCCAGAGATGCATGCAGTGTTTGCAGTTTGCGAAAATTTCACTTCTCATGTGATTTGTAGCTTCACTTGAGAGTCAGTTTAGTGTAGTGGTTAGGA
>NW_015235794.1:0-682 GCF_001447785.1 Gekko japonicus | reverse complement strand
TACTCTGGCAAGAGCTTCCTTTTCAAAATATGCGCTGGAGATCTGTTAAAGTATCTTACAGTATCTCATCTGTTTTGTTTTGATCTTCAAACACAGCAGCTCCCCCCCCCCTAAAAGAAAGCATCAGGCATGTGGGTGGAAAGGCAGGGCCTGAAGGACAATTACCTTGGCTTGAAACTTTAAAAATCAGTTGTCAAACTAATCACTTCATTGTCAGTTATTAGAAGTTTGATGCCATTCATTTGCTGCAAAAATAGTAGATTTATGCAAGAAAAAAGACAGTTAAAATATTCCTCTTAAGCAGTTTTGTTTTTTATATTTAACTTTCATTCCTTTCTCCATTATTTAATCATTGGTGTTTCTGTAAAATGTATGCAAAGCATGCTGTATAGTATTTGCAGCGCTTGAAGACCAAATTGAAGATAAAAATAGATTTGCGAGGGTTTTAGCTGCTGTTTCTAATTTAAAAATGGAAATATTAATGGACAGTGTCAACACTGTAAGTCTTATTAATACTACAGGAATATTTTTTTCCACCATTATTATCATCATTGTTATTAGCAATGTTAATTTTTTTGCTGCTGAAGCACAAACATCATCAGCTGTGTGGATTTTATTTAAGCTGCCTTGTCCTGAAGGTTCAGCATTCATGAAATGGAATTAAAGCATGTATAAAATATGC
>NW_015235793.1:0-682 GCF_001447785.1 Gekko japonicus | reverse complement strand
GAAGATGGGGAGGATCATGCTAGGAGAGGTGGTCCCGAAGAGTAGTCTCATAGATTGCCATCCCTGAAGGCCCCCATCTTTGCAGGAGGATGGCTGATAATGAAATGAGCCCCCTTTCCTTCCCCAGAGATGGAGGGAGGACTGTGATGTTGTTCTGAACCCCTTTCATAGCACCTACAGACCAGCCTTGTCCTGTAAAGAACAGGGTCTCCACGGAAATAGAAAACCCGGTTCTGTCTGGCACCACACTCATATTGTAGTCATTAGAGCATCATTGTCCCCTCCCACAGAAGTGATCCCAGGAAGCAGTAATGGCACCTCTCCTCCTCATGCTCAGGAGGACATTGCTGTAGTCAGCTGTAGTCAGCTGGTACGGCTCATGCCTTGAATGTGGCTTGTAGAAAGCTTATTGGTGGTGTGTGTGTGAGTATTTGGCAGCCATAGACAGCAGAACACATTGGAGAAGGAGTGGGGGAACTGCAGTGCAAGGATTGGAATTAGAATTGGGTGGAGAGCCACTGAAGGGTGATTCCATAAGCAGCCAGTTGGAAGCCAAGATGTGATCTTGGAAGTCTATTTGGTTTTGGACTAGAATGAATGAGGTAGGTTGAACAGAATAGGCAGACGCGTTGAGGGTAGAGTCTAGAAGCTGTCCAAGCCTTACCTGGAAGCATTTATACAA
>NW_015235792.1:0-682 GCF_001447785.1 Gekko japonicus | reverse complement strand
CCTCCGGGGGCCTGATCTGGCCCTGAGCCGCATGTTTATTTATTTAATCTCAGAATTGGAACAGCAGGGCCATCTATTCCAACCTGCTGCCAACACAGGAACCAATTGATAATTAAGAACCTCCGATGATGAAGAATCCACAAGGGAGACTGTTCCAGTGTTGAACACATCACTGCTCGAGATAGGGTTGCCAGACCCCCCCAGTTCTGTGGGGGTTTCCCAATTTGGGGGGGGCTCCTTCCCACCCCCAAGAGTGACTACTGTGCCTCCCCCCACCTCTTCCCAACAGTGTTAACGAGACCCTTTAAATGCTGCTGGGGAGAGGCGGGGGCTACGCAGCTGCGCTCCAAGACCCCAAAACAATGATACAATATTAATAGCATTATGTTTTAAATGTTTACGTTAAATACAGTAAGAAAAAGAATATTGTAAGAATGTGTAATAAATGTTCCCATTTTTATTTAACATGTGATTTAACGTCAAAAGTGTAAATTTGAGGGCCCCTGAGAACGTGAGGCCCGGGCCCAATGGCCTTGCTGCCTCTCCCGGAGGCCCTGGTCCCTTAGAACCATCCACTGTGAACTGTTTCAAAACATAGGCTTCCCACAGATATAAGGAAAGTAACTTCCTTATTCCGCAGTTCCTGACCTGGCAATTAGGGTTGCCGGGTCCCCCCTGGCCA
>NW_015235791.1:0-682 GCF_001447785.1 Gekko japonicus | reverse complement strand
TTCTGTTGTGCTTTTATTACCATACTTCTTGTTCACAGTGCCTTATATTCCCCCCCCCAACTGCTTTTATGTGCTTAATAAAATGAACTTTGTATATCAAATAGGTATTGATTGCCTGAAATTGGACCTTTTACCTTGCTTGATTTTTCTCCTTTCATTCCATTCTGAGGAAAGAAGCTGAGTCATTGGGAGCCAAGGGGAACAGCTGATGAATTAGATACAAGCCCAGATAATGTTAAAATGCACGTCAGGAGCAATACTTGGCTGGTTCTCAACTTCTCATAGTTCACTTTTGTGGCAAATATTGCAGTATGCATGAACTGTTACTTTGGCCATCTTCAGTATAAAATCTGCCTAACAGCAAATATTTTATGACCTAGAACCTGCTCTCCTTTCTTCCTGCATGTAGTTTCTGAGCATTTGTACTTCTCATCTGTGTTATCTTTCAAGCCATGTTTTATGCCTTATACTTGAATAATTTCTCTAGATTTCTCTGGACATCACTTTTGTTTGATTACTTTCTTCATTTGGAAATACATAATCCATTGTTATACTTAGTTTCCATTGGAAAGAATGCCACTTACTGGAGTAAGGGGCAGCTACTTGTAGCTCTGTGGACAGTTGAAATAATCTCTCATTTCACACACCCCTTCCCCTGGAGCCTCAGAAATAGTTTCTGATA
>NW_015235790.1:0-682 GCF_001447785.1 Gekko japonicus | reverse complement strand
GGAAAATAGGCACCTAAAAGACAAGGCAGATGTATGTGTTTAAAACCCACGCAGAAGGAAATGGGGTAACTGGGGGAGGGGGGGATGTGTGGAGCATGTGTGTAATCCATTTGCATGGATAATGTTTCCCACCTGACACTTTGCCGCAGCAGTGATTTATTGATCTCCAATACTTTCTACTCTTAGGTGTATGAGTGTCTTCATCAATACATCAAAAGGAAGCCGGTTCCTCTCACACCACAGGCACGCGCCTTGACCCATGAGGTAAGATGGATTTACTGGATGGAGGCTGATCCTCTGTGATAGGAAATAACCCACAATTTAGAAAACCCTTTTTTTTCCTGGGTTTTTAATAATGAATTCTCTGGGAAGGGCGCCCTAATGCTAAGATGGCCACCACTCTCTTTCTGCATACGCTAGTGTAAGTTTAGTTGGCATACTGAGATCACCCAACAGCAAAATTCAACGTTTCCCGTCTGGGAGAATGTGTCATGCCTTGCTTTGGTACCACTGTATCCTCCTACAGCCAACATTTCTGGAAATGAACACAAAGCAGGTCCACATTGGTATTTTTGTGGCGGGAACGGTAATTTTTGCAAGGGAAAGGGATAGGGGCCACTTGGATAGGAAACCATTGATGTTACAAGAGCGTGGTCACCATAGGCAACAGAAGTACACGCAA
>NW_015235789.1:0-682 GCF_001447785.1 Gekko japonicus | reverse complement strand
GATCCTTGTGACCGGGTCTGCGGAGTTCAGGAAGGGAAATAATTCCCACCTCAAATGCAGCTAGTAAAAATCTTCTTTGCCCTTGCGTTTACTGGATCCTTTGACAAAAATGCCTGACCCAATAGTGCCTACAGAGGTAATCAAGCGCCCGACATCCAGAGTGGGTAAGGCATTGGTGCCGATGTCTCTGCTTTACCGGCTGGCAACACCTCTGCCTCGTCGGGAGTTCAGCTTGTTCTCCTGTGATGGGGACTCTGACAAGCTTCCTGTGTTTCTCTATTATTCCAACAGCTGTACTCTTAATAATTCATGCCACTTCAAAGCAAGACTCATAAATTGTCGCTGTGCATCCTCCGGTTAACACGGGACTCCCTCTTTTGCCCACAGAAGTGGTGCTAAGAGGCTTCCATACAGGTGAATGAGCGAAGAGGAATTTGTTTTTATAAGTGAGTGTTCCAAGTTTTATAAAGGAATGGCCCCGTTTGCCGTCTGATGTGTAGAAGTTAGAGCTTTGGCCTGGGAGACCGTGGAGTCTCGGGTTCAAATCCCCGCTTGCTGTGAAGCTCGGGACTGAGCATTCTTTCTTAGTCCATCCTACCTTGCAGGGTTGTTGTGCGGGTACAGTAGGGGAGGGATGAGGTATATGCTGCCACTTTGAGTAGACAATACTGACCTTGATGGG
>NW_015235788.1:0-682 GCF_001447785.1 Gekko japonicus | reverse complement strand
GGACAAACTTTGGTTCATGAGTCAGTTCATCACCCATCCCTAGTGGTGACTGCACTGCTGTGGCAGCAACCTCAATACCAGCAGGATTATGAGCTACAGCTAAAAAAAATCTTCTTTTTCTGTGCAAGCATCAAAGCTGAGCCTTTGGCCTGAAATACAAAACCACACTTAGAATTGGCAGGAAAGGGGGAGCATTGCACTCTAAGGGAGAAGTCAAAGGCACCCCTGGGAGTCGAACTCAGTGTCATCTTCTTACTAGGCAGGCTCTTTAGCCAGCTAAGCTACAGTGCCTGTGGTTGGCATGAAGCAGAGTTATTTTATAAACTCTTTGGCATTCCCTCACCCAGACACAACCAGAAGTCTTTAGCCAGATATGTGAAGATATTCCACAAGGGCACCTGCACCTGGCCGTGGCCGTACAGTGGTGAGTACTCTGCACTGGGGCTGCAGCAACCTCGGTTCAAATCCGAGTCACGGCAGGCATCTTAGCTCCAGCTTCATTTTATTTTCCACACAAGCATCTAAGCTAGACCTTTGTCCTGTATCAACAAAATGTGGCTACGATTGACAGGAAAAGTAGAGTGCTTTGCAGTAAGGGGCTTCTTAGCTCCAGCTTCAAAGGCACCACTGGGAGTCGAACCCAGGATCTCCTGCTTACTAGGCAGGTGCTTTAGCCAGCTAA
>NW_015235787.1:0-682 GCF_001447785.1 Gekko japonicus | reverse complement strand
GGACGCCTGAACTCTCGGCTCCGACCCAATCCTCCTGATTCTATCATTTTTAGCAAGATTTACATCACAAACAACTCTATCCAGGCATGAAAAGATCACTAAGAATTAAATCGTATAAAAATAACTCCAAACAACAACCGATCCCGCCGTATTTTGCCTCGCAAAATTCATCACAGGCATCGCAGCCTTCTGCAGAAGCCAACATGGCGGCGGACAACCCCGGTCTTCCAGACGGAGGTATGGCAGTCACGCGTGACGAATTCTTTTCAACTATCAAAGCCTTAGAGAATACCGTCACCGCTACAATAAAAGATATAATCAAACCGATTACCGAACAACTGACTGAACTAAAAACTGCGCTCTCACAAGCGTCGCAGACTGCTGAGACAGCCCTCGAGGCAAGTATAACGCTTCAAGACGATTCCCGGTTTTTTTATAAGAGGGAGGAATGGGCAACAGATCGCATAATGGCCATTGAAAATCAACTCCGCGCCACCCATTTAAAATTTCGGGGCCTCCCAGAGCAAGTTGGGGGAAAAGGGAAAGCAGATCTCTGCGCGTTCCTAACTTCGTGGCTAGCCGCGATTCTCAATTTAGAGGACAGCGAGGAACTGTTCATTGAATGGGCCTACAGGGCGGGCCAGCCACGATCTCAACAAAGAACAACCCCGAGAGACGTCAT
>NW_015235786.1:0-682 GCF_001447785.1 Gekko japonicus | reverse complement strand
GGAAGAGGTTTCCAGATGACTCTGGTTAGACATGATTTCAGATACAGACATGGACTTAAGAAGCCTAGGCATCTAATGATCTATCCTGCATCACTGATCTCCTGGCAAGAAGTACATCCCAAACATTTCTTTGTTGGTTGCAATACTGTATAGAGAATTGTGCTTTCATCTTTATCTTTTATTAAAATATATTTACTTTTTAAAAAAACATATTTACTATGATCTTTAAAAAGGCAATTCTTAAGCTAATATTTCATGGCATAGTGCACAGTATTTTGCCCTCCAAGGATATAACTTCAAGAAGTAAAATACTGCAAAATCCATGCAACAAGAGAAAAAATTAGAAAAGGTAAAATGAGAAACTGTGCTCAGAAACCTGTAAAATCAGAAACTCACATGAGTGGACCTTCCCCTCATTCCCAAAGGGCCTCACATGCATCCTGAAAATCATGTGATGAGGGCCATGGATCTTTCTCAACAAAATTCACTCTGACACGGGGAGGGGGGTTTTAGAAAGGAGGAGCAAATCAGGTGAACTTGTCTTCCCTTTCAAAATAATGCCTCTGCAAACTGCATTTACTACTTTCTATATAACATACTTGCTTTAGTGGTTATATGTGTGTGTATAATATTTGTTATACATGTATCTATTTATATAATTTTCTGCTATTGGACTCCTTTC
>NW_015235785.1:0-682 GCF_001447785.1 Gekko japonicus | reverse complement strand
AGGGAACATTTACCTTTACCTTTTTAAGTAAAAGGTAGATTAGTGTTATCCCCATATTACAGATAAGGGCGAGGTTAAGAGGTAGCAGGTTGCCTGAAGTCTCCTACTTAGTTTAGGTTTGAACAGAGGATGTTCTAGTTCACAGCTGTCACACTTCACTACCGACTTGTTCCTTGCATGCACCATCTGTGGACAAGCAGCAGCGTGTGGTCCAGGCAACTGCGTGGAGCCTCTTAAAAATATTACAGCCGCTGGAACATGTTTGCACAGGGGAGGCACCATGTTTAAACTGGCCCAGTGTTGTGAGGTACTATGGAATACTCTCCAGACCCAAGGGGAAGGGAAGTGCTAGGTCTTAACAAAATCAGCAGTGCAAAGGGCTATGTCCACTCCAGGCAGAAGTGGTTAAACGGAATAAAAAGCGACCTGAAGCATATTGCTGTTTTGACATCTGGGAGATTAAACTTGTCACCTGCTTATCCCCTAGACAGAGAGAGAGAGAGAGAATTCCTCCTGAAGGAATTCGCCATGAAAAATCCCCCACATGGCTTGTAACTCATGAGCTGCCCTGAAAGTATACTCAGCTTCCTGATCTGATTGGTTAGCCAAGCGCCCCTCCCCCCCCAAAAAATCGGGGGCCTTACAGAATCCTCGCCCTTTTTTATTCTCGGGCCAGAAGACA
>NW_015235784.1:0-682 GCF_001447785.1 Gekko japonicus | reverse complement strand
TGTATAAAGACTTTATGATGCTGGCTGTTTTATCTTCAATTTCTTAATCCCTACAACACAATATGCTACTTTTGCCATCACAGCCTGTTAAACTGACATTTTCATTAAATCATCAGCAATGATCTAGAATGCCTTTCCTGGTTTGTATCTGCCAATTTAGGCCCCTTCAAACCATTTATGGTTAGGGTTTTTTTTAATTTTTAACCCATTGTGCATCAATTTACAACCCTTGAACTATATTTCCTATTTTTCTTGCTCGCCTTCCCACTTTGGAGAGATCCTTTTGGAACTCTTTGCAGTTCTTTTAGATTTTCATAATCCAGAACTATGGGGTGTCATTTACTACAGAGCGAGATTGGTGCAGTGTTTGGACTAGGATCTGGGATACCATCTTCAAAGCTCCACTTAGCCATGAGGGTCACCTTGGGCCAGTCACCCCCCAGTTTAACTCCTGGAATTGTTGTAATAGTAAAACAGGTGGGGTTTGTGTATGATGACCGAAATTTTTGGAGAAAGATTGGAATAAAATTAACAAATAATGGATGCTTGATACGTATGAACTGGTTATTAAAAATGTCACCCAGGGACTGATGAGTGTATAATATCATAAGCATGTATGAGATGAACTGCCCTGACCTGGATGGCCCAAAATGGCCCGATCTCACCAGATCTTGGAAGCTAA
>NW_015235783.1:0-682 GCF_001447785.1 Gekko japonicus | reverse complement strand
GGCTACTTGGCTATTAGATATATAGATAGGCAGTACTGTGAGAAAAGGGTCCTTAAACAGAGGACCGGGCAAAGAGAGAAAATGGTTTTCACTTGGAATTTTCCTAAAAATACTTTGTGTACTTCAGAGTTCCAAGCAGAGGGGCAAACTTCAAGTTTCAAATTATTTTTCACAGCTTCTTTGGTTTATATATTGACAATTTGTGAGGTTTTTATGATCTTATTTATTTTAACTTGTAAGCCACATCAAACAAGACTCTGGAGAGGTGATACATACATGTCCTAAATAAATAAATAAATAGAATCTGTACTTTTGAATCTGCTACTCAGGTTGAGTTTGAAAACTGAGAACTTAACTGAGCTTTATTGCTCAAAAGCAGAGTGCTAAAAGCAAAGTTGTTCTTGAGGAATAGGAAGCAAACCGTATTGATTACATTGGCGACAAGAACCTGACACAATTCAATTAAAGCTGCCTGCTTCAAGGAGACACCTGAAAAGATGGAGAGAAAGCCACTGGCAAATGACAGAAGTTGATTTCCTTTTCCCTCTTCTTCATCCAGTTCCTGACCTGGGAATAACACAGAGTACCAAGATTGTACCAAGACATGAGAGAATTTGTGGTAGACTACATTTATTTATATAGCTGTTATCCATCACACAAATACCTAACTTTCAGGGTGGCT
>NW_015235782.1:0-682 GCF_001447785.1 Gekko japonicus | reverse complement strand
CCACTACACCAAACTGGCTCTCACTATTTATTCTATTTTTATACCTCACTCTTTCTCCAACAATTTCAGGGTCTTCTCCGTTTTATCAGGAGGCTAATCCAGTGAGTCTATTTAGGCAGATAGTAATTGGCCCAAGGTAGCCAAAGAAGTTTCATATCTGAGTAGGGATTTAAACTAAAACGACAACCCTGTGAAGTAATATGTTACATGTAATGAAGAACCTTCAAAGAATGCAATTTGCTCAAGAAACGTTTCTTCTGCTGCAACCACACACAACACTGGATACGGTCCTATCACTGTGCTATAGCAAATTTGGATTGGTCTCTGTGGAAAGGACAGGCCAGTTGCAAATGAAAGTGTCGTATCCGGTGGCGAGTGGGTGCACCCTAGACCACTGTAGTTAGCACCTGACGTTTTTGTGCTACGAAGAATATGTGGATATCATGTACAAGGGCAGAAGAGGGGAAGAAATACGAAAAGAAAGCAATGGTTATTGGCATTAGAAACAGGTATACAATTGTATAAGTGTGTGAATGTCCTCTTTTTGTGTGAACAGTAACATCTTTGGGCTTCCTTTCCTTCGTGTTTCTGCTACTCCCATACAATGCTCCCTTTAACACACCAATGACTCCCTTTAACATACTCCTTGCCCCAAGCTCATTCACACACTCAGTCTAACTAA
>NW_015235781.1:0-682 GCF_001447785.1 Gekko japonicus | reverse complement strand
GACAGTTCCTTACTGTGTATTTTCCCTTTTGTTTTGGGCCCACATGGTGGTCGGCATCCCCAAACTGGACCCAGCATTCGGTGCGTAAGCACAAACACCAACTCCCCTCTGTTGATCCAGTTCTTGAACCCTCCGATTCTTGTACCAATCCCCAAAACTGAGAACTACAAACAACTTACCATTGTGAAGGGGGCAGACCGATAAGCCTGCGGGTACCGCCCGATGTGATTCCACAAGAACACACACACTCACCTCACACACACTTTCCCCAGACCTCAACGGGGTACGGGAGTGGGTGTAATCTGGGTTGGGGAGGACCCAGTTCCTCTTTTACCTCCTGCCTTCTTTCTCTGGGGCTCACGCTCTGGGGCGGGCGCCCTCGCCTTTGCCCGGTGCACTCTCCCCAGTCCCGTGTCCTTTGAACTGTCAACAGTTCCCGGAGCAAGGAACAGTGCCAGCTGCACCAGAGAGGACCGCTTCCTCCCCCTCCTCCCAGAGCGTGTCCATACAGCTGGGCAAGCTCCAGCTCTACACTTGGGTGGGATCCTGCCCCAAAGTACTGAGCAAACCCGGGGAGAGAGCCACGATTCTGGCAGGGTGCAAGGCCGGCCAGGCACAAATTCCCTGGGAGGTCAGGACTTTTTGTCTTCCAGGGGCCAACCAGAGCTCTCATGTGAGCCAG
>NW_015235780.1:0-682 GCF_001447785.1 Gekko japonicus | reverse complement strand
GTCCCCCCCCCCCATAGCCCTGCCCTCCTCCTTCTGAAGTGTTTTCCCTTTGATAGGAGGAAGCTTCAGGGGTTTTCACTAAGGGAGCTCTCAATACTGTAGGACACTGCTGATTCCTTAGTCCCAAACCGTGGTGAGAAATAGATACATTCCCTATGTCTCGAGGACTTAGTCATTATAAATAATGTTTCACCTGGAGGGATGTACGAGAAGCTTGCACAAAGTCAACTGGCACACCGAGTGGCGGAGAAAAAGCCTCTTTTGCATCCACAAGCTGCCCACACAGAGAATTTAGCCTGAAGTAGTATAAGGGGGTGGATCTACACTTTCACTTTAGGCAAAGAACAGTTCCTATATGTGGAAGTTGAAGAGCAGCGAAAAGAAGAGTTCTCTTATATTTCAGTTTTCTTGGCGCATTGGAAGTGTTCAAATTGTGGACCTGAAGGGGGGCAGAGTTTAGTTTGCTTTTGGGGCACCTCCTGTTGGCCCAGCTTGTTGTGACATTCAGAACCCCCCTGGAAACTACTTGGTGCAAAGCGAGAGGCTTAATGGTAGCCCGTTATTACTTAAGTGTTTTGCCAAATAGGATTGGTGCCAGGTTACACAAATGCAAAACTGTATTGTCTTCTAGATCTGTATGGCTGTTAGGGATGGATGTCTGGGACAGTGATGCTCTGTATTC
>NW_015235779.1:0-682 GCF_001447785.1 Gekko japonicus | reverse complement strand
AGTATCGCGGGTCCCACTTCTTGTCTTGTATATATCTAATAGCCATGAACATCTAATTTGATGGCTTGTGGCCTGACAGACACTAACATTTTCTGCAAACTTGGGGAACCCCTCAGGATTGTAGGAAAATCTGATATCTTAAAAAAATACATTGGGGAAGTTACCCCCCCCCATAAAAATTCATTATCTGCAGAAGTGCAGAGAAAACACCTACCACCTCCACAGTCATTCCTTGGTTCCAGCAGCCCAGGAGCAAGGGTGGAAAAGGCTAGGAGCCATGGTGGGTCCAGCAGTGGCTATGGCAGAGCCTGAGAGCTGTGGCAGGCCCAGAGGTAGCTGCAACAACACTGCGGTGGCTGCAGCAGAGCTCCAGAGCTGCACTGGGCTCAGCTGCAGTGGAGCCCTGGAGCCATGTTGGGCCCAGTAACAGCTGCAACAGAGCCCAAGAGCTACACTGGGGCTGGCAGTGGGCATGGTGGAGCCCAGGAGCTGTGGCAGGCCAGGCAGTGGCTGGGCCAGAGCCTGGGATCTGCAGCAGCTGCACTACAGCCCAGGAGCCTCAGCAGGCCAGGAGGTGGCTACACGAGAGCCAAGGGAGTCAGGGCAGGCCTGGCAAAGAAGTGGAGGGAAGATGGGATTCCACCAATGGCTCCAGTGCTAAAGCAAACAAGAGAAGGGATAA
>NW_015235778.1:0-682 GCF_001447785.1 Gekko japonicus | reverse complement strand
TTGGGAGATTTATTTACTGCATCCAGTATAATGCTTCTACGACTGGGCAACACTACTCTGCTGGTTAACCAGATCTCCCAACAAAAAAAAAAGACTGATCAAACCAGTGATTAAAAAAATAATTAGAAGCAGATGGCAGGTCAGAGGACAAGATATACCAAAAGTGGATTTAAAAACGACTTGCCTCCCCACTCCCCTCTCCCCTCATGGCCTCGATTTTACCTGGAATGTACCTTTAAAAGGCTCTTGGAGATCAATGACTCATCTCATGTACTCTTATCTGCAGAAAGCGTTAAGAACGGCCAACTTTTATTTTGAGTAAAGTGAAGATTCACAGCCTGTTTTATTTCGGACATTACAGAGCTTGAGGCCAATGCACCAGACTGGATTTAAAGTTATGAGGCTGACTCAAGGGGAAACGGATGACTTACTGAATAAATAACCGGGAAGAAAAAACGAAAAGAACTTCATGAAGCTGACAAATATTGAGCCACATTGCATGTTTACGTAATGCGAATGCAAAATGAGCGGGGGCTGCAGTCTCTCAACTGAATCAAACGGTTGTAAGTACACTTACTTGGGAGTAAGCCTCAATGAAGTGGGGCTGATTTCCATGTAAATACACTGTGAACTCAATGGGACTTATTTCTGTGTATACTTGCTTAGGATTCCCCTCTCACCA
>NW_015235777.1:0-682 GCF_001447785.1 Gekko japonicus | reverse complement strand
TGTTTAGGACTGCACGTTTAACAGTGCAATCCTAAACATGTATACTTGGAATTAAGTCCCATTTATGGCAAAAGAACAGGAAGTGTCATTTCATTCTGGAGCAAGGCACCAAGTGCTGATGAGACATGGCCAGCAATTGCCCCTTATATTCATCTGAAGCACCGTTTGTTCTGTTCCGTCTCTTCCCATGCATGACAATACAGCTCAGGCTTCTCAAAGAATAATAGACCATCGTGCTATGCCTCTAATCTCTTAAACATATGGCAGGATTCTCCATACACATTAAAGCCCTCCATGTTCATGCACATAAATGCAGCCTTGCTGAAGCATGGAATATTTTTACTATGCCTTGTTAAATGGGGTGGGGTATCAGTGTAACGCACAGATTGCAGATATGCCGCTCAATCTGTATGTCCATAAAGAAACACACATTACTGAACACACATAACAACCAGCCTCCCGTTCTCTCTCCCCTCACAAGGGAACTGGCCCTGTAAAACCACTCTGGAACTTTCTCCCACAGTCTCGGAAGTGTGAAACACCATTAAGGAAATTGGGCATTCAAGAGCAAGCTGGCAGGCTGCCTCAGTACTTGGCTAGTCTGAGTCCAAGGATTTCTGCAAGAGCTCCACTCCAATGTCAGTCATCGGGGCTGGCAGAACGCTCTCTCTCTCTCTCTCTC
>NW_015235776.1:0-682 GCF_001447785.1 Gekko japonicus | reverse complement strand
GAAAAGCTGCTAACTGGGTAATCACTTTGATTGTGCTTTTGTGCATCTTTTCCAGCTCTGCAAGGTAATGTGGTGGATGATCCTGTTGGATCAGGGTATCCGACTGGGACACGATTAAACTGTTTTGTTGCTCCTTTTTTAATATACCATCTTCTATCACTGATGCAGTTGGTGGTTTCTTTAAGAAAGGTGGGGAAAGCTGAGGAGAATTGAGTTCTGTCTCACCTCTCTTGCTCCTCATTCTCTTCATGCCCGCATCAAGGATCAAGTCATCCCTTGCCCTGCAGTGAAATGATGTGGGAAAGGTGAAACTTCTAGAATGAGCCAGGCCCACAAACAAAATTGCACTGTGGAGGATTATTTGCGGCAGTTCTGGCATGAATATTAAAATCCCCGTCATTTGGCTTTTTGGGAACTGTGTTACCAAGTGTAGGTGGCCAAACACCAAATGACTAATGTGAACAATGAGATATAGTTAGAAAAACTGTGAGTGTGCGTGCATAATGTATGAAGGAGTAATGGAAGGGATAGCTGTATCTGTTTTTGTTGCATGCACTTCTGCTGTTCTTTTCCAGTCATCCGCTTTTCATTTGTCCATATGTTACTTTATATTAAGATTTTTCAGTTCCAGGCCCCCAAAGGGCCCTTGCACCTTTCAAAGATTCCTAGAGGAGTGATTTTT
>NW_015235775.1:0-682 GCF_001447785.1 Gekko japonicus | reverse complement strand
CCCCCCGGCTGGGGGGGACCCTCAGACACAGAAAGACTCTTTTCCCCTTGGATTGAATGAAGAAATTTTGCTGAGTCACTCCCCATTGGAATCAATGGGAGAGACTCTTACAGCACAATCTGAAGGCTTGGAAATCCTGAGAGAGGTGGAAACCTTACAGCTTCCTTCAACTGAGGACTACCAACAGATGGGTCAGCAAGGTGCCGGGGTCATTTTGGACACTACTGTTGAACACTCCATCTCTACTCTTCAGGAAATGGTAGGAGAAAACCAGTTTCTAACTATAAAGCCTATTCCACCTGTTCCCTTAACTAGTGAATTATCAGAAGAAATTTCTGGGCCCCTTAATGAGCCTATGAGCCAGGTTTTTCCTGTACTGCCTCAAAATGTGAAGCTTTTTCTAGATGAGGGTGTGGCTCCAAAATCATATGTGATAGATGAAGCATCCAAGGGAGATGATGTAAGAAGGGTGACCCACTATTCTACTGTTTGTGATGGAGATAAGCTGAAGACCCGGATACGTAAGACCAGCGCGTCAGTGAGCAATTTTGTAAGGGGAAGTTTTAGAAATACATTTACTGGAAGTGCCTTAATGGACTCAGAAAGTGAAGCTGATTCTTCAGATAACTGGGCTACAGGTGCCCAAGATATAGCTACTACCCAATACAATACCTATGAGGAA
>NW_015235774.1:0-682 GCF_001447785.1 Gekko japonicus | reverse complement strand
AAATCCAGTCTCTTCCTCCTCTTTCTTCTATCTTGCATCAGGTCACTTTTTGCCTTTTTATCTTCTGTTCCAGCCAGAACATTTGTTAGGACAATTAAAATGTCCAAGGGGTGTTACAAGTTCACTGATCATTTGCACTTTATTTTAAAGAGATGCACATTTAAGTTTCCTGTTTCTTAGCATCCAAAATGAGGGGCTAGAAATGGGGACTCTAACAGCAGTCTGCCTATGGCAGGAGCTGTGAAATTTAACATAGAAAAGCCTCTTAACACAAAGAGGCAGGCAGAGAATGTTTAACCTAGCCAAACAGGGCTATTTTCAGGATTGGATCCCACTAGCTTTTCTGTTGGTGAAAAAAGGTTCATAGGATTTGCATAAGCAAAGCACACGTGGGGCCGGGGCAGTAGTAAGGATGGGAATTAGGTCAGATAGATTGGAAAAAAATGCCTGGATCCGACTGTCAGTCTAGAAAGACACTATGGCCGATAGATAATTGCGGGTCAGGTTAGACAGATGAGAAGTTCCTAGAGACCTTCCTTAGAAAATGAGCATCTCTCCACTTGTGGATCAAAGATTCACAACAGATTATTTGTACATCTTTGTCAGTCGTAAGGACTCTATTTGCAACCACCTCAAAGTTTACTGGGGTCTGTTCCCTCAAACTTTCCTCCCCTGTCCTATG
>NW_015235773.1:0-682 GCF_001447785.1 Gekko japonicus | reverse complement strand
ATCTTGGTTGCCTTCCTCTGCACTTTTCCCAAGGATCTCCCCCGCCTCATTTATTGTGGCCCTTGAGCACGTTCTCCAACATGTGCTTGAGCTTCCAAGGACACGGGGAATATCAGATGATGGACCTCCCGATATCTAGTCTGTTTGCATCCTGTGGCAGAGGTGCAAGAGATCCTTGTCAGACAATCCGATGGGGGGGAGAGGCTTTCCCCAAAGATGCAAAGTTTCAAACCCCCCGCCTTTGTTGTCCCTTTATAATAATAATAATTAAAAAATCACATGAGAACAGCAATAGAAATAAGGTCAAAACAGCAGAGACGATAAGCATCTCTGAAATTCCTGAGACGGAATTGTTAGCGTGTTTTCCTGCCGAGCGGCTCCCTTGCCTTTGTGCCGGGAATCATTTTTTAATATGTCACCGCCCGCACTCTTTGAAGCCATGGGAAGGAAATCTCCCCCCACCCCCAGGGCTCCCGAGAAACATGCTTGCCTGTTATCTCGCAAGCCTTGTTCCCTAGAGTGAGCATAATCAGAAGGAAGAAGACAGAATGTGTTTGTTGTGCAGCGCCAGCAGATCAGTAAATATTTGCCTCGGAAAGAGCGGGAGGGAGGAAGCGGAATGTCTACGGCGAGGAAACCGTAGGCTGAGAGGCTGAGCGTCCCTTGCCAAAGGCATATCTGC
>NW_015235772.1:0-682 GCF_001447785.1 Gekko japonicus | reverse complement strand
CCCCCCCCCCTTTGCTTTCAACTGCTTTAAGCTTCCAATCAAATAAACAAAACAACACTAGGTTAAGGCATGGTAACTTATTTCAGAATATTATTTTTCATGTAAAAAGCTACCCATTGACCAATCCACTACCACCTTTTTTTCCTTTGGATATTCCCTTAGTTTCAACAAGTCTCTAGCACCCTCCTACTCAACCCATTATGAGTAAAATAACTGCCAGCCCCTTCATAGCTCTTTGCAGAACAAAGGCAGAAATGTGTAGGTATATTCTTAGCGTAACTACCTTATACATACATATTTCAGAAAAGCAACACGGAATGCAAACGTTCAGGCCTGTAGCCAGGAATGCTGCAAAATACGAAGTCATCTTACATGAGTGTGAAATCAAAGAAAAACCCTCAGGTGTTTTACTTGAAGCTATGTCACACAACTTTTTAAAATACATGAAGTTAAGGGGTCACCCCGGTCTTTAAACTTACTGACCCAAGCGCTGACAAACTGTTCCGATTTACTTCATCCCATGCAAGACGGTGGGAATGCGCCTGTATGTAACCCCAGAGACAAGCTTTTTGAAAACTGGAAAGTGAACATTCAAGACAGACACCGAATAGTTACCCATCTCCACCTGTGCTGCATTCCCAAATGTCAACCTGAAGCCCACTTTAGGTATCCAAAAGTGAAC
>NW_015235771.1:0-682 GCF_001447785.1 Gekko japonicus | reverse complement strand
ACATTAATAGTACACAGTGTTCTATAAATCATTGTAGAAAGCAAGATCCTTCTGTCTTTGGAAAGCGTTGATTTAAATAAAAACGTACAAGCAGGAAAATAATTCTTTTCTCTTAGATATTTAAACACTATTACATAAAAACTTCCCCCCAATGAACAATATGTGGAGACACACTAGGAACAAACACAATGGATGCTCAGTCAAAGAGAGATCCATGTAAATTACAGTGGACGCTTCTGAGGATTTCCTGCAAAAATAGTAAAGGGGACTTGAAAACAGGAAGAACCAATTTCAAAAATAGTGACAGGCACTGTAACAAACCATCTAAAGTTAACCTCAGTTTCCAGAGATGTTGAAAAGTCACATCCTTGAAGTCTACAATGTTCATTTCCACTTCTAAGGAAAGAAAGAAATAACAGTCCAATGACAATTATAAAGAAATAACCTTCGGCCACAGGAGGGGCATGTAAGGATCCAAGTTCAGTACCCTACCCTCTGTGAGAGCATAAAAAGAAGACAAAGAACAACCTCAAGAATGGTAGAGAGTAATAAAGGACAATGATACAGATAAGACACAAAAAAGGTTTTATGGTCTTTGTACCCTACCCTTTTGCTCAGAGGGAGAATAAAAAAATAACATAGAGAGTTTTAGTAAGTGGAAGGAGGATTACGCAAGAAAAAA
>NW_015235770.1:0-683 GCF_001447785.1 Gekko japonicus | reverse complement strand
AGCTGCTGCCAAAGCAAGATTTAAAAAAAAAATCTGCCCGACCACTCAAATCTCGAGTGGCCAATCAGAACCCTAGCTGGGGAAAGCCGCATCTGGCCCCACTGTCTAAAAACATCTGGAGTGCACCACGTTGGGGACCCCTTGTTTGCAGTTAAAAAATAGAGCTTCAAAGACAGTGATCGCTACGGCTAGCGGACGTTAGGGGGGTGGACTCCTAACACAAGCAATCAGCGACACCGTCCTTTCCAAGCCCGATCCCGACACACATTCCGGTAAAACAATGCCCCAGTCTTCGAAAGAAATGCCTGTATTCTTATCTACCCAAGTGATTCTCTCCGTGTCCTTTTCCCCAAGGAGAATACTCCTTGGGGAAAGAAAAAACAAAAAGGCCTTGGGGAAGTTTCCTTATTAGATAAGGATGTAAGAATGTACGGCCGGAAAAACAGAGCCCTGGACGTAAGCCGGCGGGATGTGTTGAATCAGAACCTGGGGGATGCGAGTTAAAACCCTGACTGCCGTGGAGGCTCGCTGGGTGACCTTGGGCCAGTCACACTCTCTCCGCCCAGCCTACTTTACAAGGGTTGTGGTGAGGAGAAGATAGAGAACAACATTAGTCACTTTGGGTCTTTTCTGGCGAACGAAATAAAATGAATGCTGAATGCTGAAGGGTTCCCGGGGCGGGC
>NW_015235769.1:0-682 GCF_001447785.1 Gekko japonicus | reverse complement strand
AAAAATGTTGGTTCCCTTTTGCCTTGGCTTCCTGCTGTGTCTCACACTGGTTTGCACCTAAAAAGGAACCTTGCCAAGCTTGAAGTTCAATTTATCAGCAGAGTCAAGATTGATTTGTTACACCACCTATGCTGGGGAAATGAATGTCTCCATTCTGTTCTCATCCAATCCTGGCAGATCTTTGTTTTCCTCAGGTCACCTGTGTAATGTAAGAAGCTGACAGTCCTCAGATAAAGGGGGGAAATCCAACCCTGCAAAATACAAATTAATTGCCTGCTTCCAGCAAAGACAGTCCCACAAATTAATGCTGCTTGGAATGTATAAGAAACCCCTGGTGTTATGTGCGCCTGGCAATGAGGCAATTGCTGCTACTTGATATGTTCAGGGGGAAAAATGCCAAAACTAATTGAGAAGATGAGATTTGAACTCTGTAGTGGATGTAAATGTCTACATTTTGCCATCTGTATCTCACCATTTTGATGCAAAATTGAGTATATTTCTATTGCATTATGTGGAGACAGTGAATTTCCGTAGCAACACTCTGGTTTGTTGCTGGATCAGTGTTTCACTCCCAAATAGTGGATCTCACAAAGAAATAGACATATTTCTGACTCATCACCCAGTGAAACTGACTCACAGTAGACTGAAAACGGACAAAACATTCTTCACAAAACAATGGACA
>NW_015235768.1:0-682 GCF_001447785.1 Gekko japonicus | reverse complement strand
CCACCTGGAGGTTGGCAACTCTACTTTCAATCCCTTCACAACCACCCCATACTGCTTTTCCCTCAAGAACCGCCGCCTTCAAGTTGTCCTGTTGCTACTGGGGAACAAAGGCATCAGGATGCAAGAGATAGGTTGAAAGGCTCTCTCAGCCAAGGAGCCTCTTTTTTATGACCTGTGACACGCCCAGTGTTCTGTCTTCCTTTATTGATATGACAATGAAGGGACAATCATTCCCCAGGGTTCTGATATCTTTGGCAACCAAATCTGGGAATTAACAGGCCAGGTTCTAACTGGCTGAGCACCCCAGAGACCTAATCCACTGCTAATTCCTGTGGGTATTTTGTGTACCAAGATCTGTGAGAATTCGTGCGTGTCGGAAAGGGTGGCTCCACAAACCTCTTTCATTATCCGAACACTCCCTCTTAAATCAGTAAGACAAAATATTTTTTCCCCCTTCCTGTTTCATCCGGGTGAGTGTATTCTCCCCTGTGGCTAATGAGTGGAAAGCCGTCATAGGAAATCAGGCTGGTTTTGATCATTTTTGACCATATGCTATTACAGGTATGAGTTGATGAAACATTAATTTGGTTAAGCCGTGCATTGTTGAACAAATGCGCATATTTTCCAAAATTTTAGATCTAGGGACACTTTGTTGGAAGCGAGCCACACAGAATAACATGGG
>NW_015235767.1:0-697 GCF_001447785.1 Gekko japonicus | reverse complement strand
CTAGTTACTTAGTTCCTCTGCCTGGCCTGCTTTGTAAGGATGAAATGAATACTCTTTACTATGTACCTGAGTAAACCATAGAAGATATGGGAAAGGAACTTGTGGTTGCAACAAATGCCTATCAGATTAGTTTGTGAGACAGTTGTGGTTTTGTTGCCAGCATGACTGGCTACCCATCTGTAGAAATTTAAAAATTTTCTTAGCATAGGCTTTATCAGGAAAAGATATCACTCTACCAAAACAGGAAAAACAAAAGACAAATTTTTGACAAATAAAATTGGGTATTTTATTTTAATCTTTTTGTTTTAAATTGAGCTATGCACCTTTCAAACAAGATTTTTAATGCTTCAAAACAACTTCCTATAAAAAGTAAAAGTACCATAAAACCATAATTCAAAGAATAAACAGTTTAGCAGATAATAAAAACAACAGAAGGTCAAAGAAGCAGCCATAGGAAGAAGAATCTTAATTAAAACTTCATACCATTAAAACCATTTTCACCTTGTTGTTGTCGTTCAGTCGCACAGTCGAGTCCGACTCTTCGCGACCCCATGGACCAGCTCCCGCCAGTCCATTTTCACCTAAAGCTCAGTACACAAAGTTGCCAGGTAAATATCTCTATGTTTTACAATTTGGGTTATCACCACTGAAGTGTTGCTACCCACATATCAATCAGTTTGGTTAGTGATTTCCTTTG
>NW_015235766.1:0-682 GCF_001447785.1 Gekko japonicus | reverse complement strand
ATTACATTACATTAGGGATTTGATGACTACATGGTTTGGGACAGATGGAGGTCCCACTTTAAAAACTGAACAGGTATTTGCCCTTTAATGGCTGTAAGTATATTATTGCAACAAGAAATATGGGAACTGGAGGAAGTCTGGAGCCATCCACAAGACGGTAGGAAAGAAACTACCCAGCAAAACAATCGTGGCTGTAGAAAGCCTCAAGATAATCATTTTTTTTGGAAGACTATTATGAGGTTTTACTTTTAAACAGCAGGGTTACTTTCCCTGTTTCTAAATATCTTTTCCCCCTTCCTTCTGGAAGGAACCTTATTCCCTCCAGGTATATGCTGAGCCCCTCAGCGTTTGCATTCAAAGTGGAGGTGGATAACAAACAAGAACAGAAGTCATTTGATTGTCCCTCCCTAATGGGAGTTTTCCATGCACAGACACAGACACCCAAATGTGCTGCAGACTCTGTAGAGCTATGCCATCATGTTGATTCAAACAGATATAATGTACAAAAATGGGAAAGGAGTCTAGTAGCACCTTAAAGGTTTTACTTTGTCAAACACTTTCTGGGCTCTGGTCCTCATAGTTGATTCCACCGTGATTCCATTAGTCTTTCAGGAAGCAAGCCTAAGCAGGTTTCCTCAGAAGTATGCAGGGTGGCCAATCTCCAGGTGGAGCCTGGATATCT
>NW_015235765.1:0-682 GCF_001447785.1 Gekko japonicus | reverse complement strand
ATACATCCTAAGAACCTCAAGTAGTTATATGATATATACATCATGATGCCACAATACAGCATGGTAGGCACAAACATTTAAGACAATGGTTTATCAAGAAAGATATGCAGACAACAGTAAGCGGTAGATCCTTTTCAGATGCCTAGCACTCAAAGCACAGCCTAATAAAACAACTGATTTCACGTTCTTCCCAAGCACATTAAAAATGTGACAGGCATGGGTGCAAATTTAGCACTCCTGGGCCTGGCAATAACATGCCATTGCTCACAGGCTGCTCTTTCTAAATTTTACATTTCTTCAAGAATGGCCCACTTTTACCTATCTTGACAGTGTCCACAGAGAGCAGAGTAGCATTCAATGTCAACAGCGATTTATGTGGCAAATACTTACTGGTTATTTTATCATACGCGGAATTTTTTTTTCTCAAGACTCTGGCAATGCGCTGAGAGAGGACTAGGCTTTGTAACTCCATCACCCAAAGATAATGAGTATAGGGCATTGGTCTGAGCTTGCTCTATTACAGCAGTCTTTTGTAGGCTTGTTAACTCATGCCTAGGAAGTTCCCAGAGATTTGGGGGCAGTACCTATGGAGGGGAAAATCTGGAGAGGAATTTCATCTAGAATCTCTGGTATATCATGAAGTCTGCCCTCTGAAGCTGCTTTTTTCTCCAGGGGAACTGAT
>NW_015235764.1:0-682 GCF_001447785.1 Gekko japonicus | reverse complement strand
CCCGGCCACTCACCATGGACCAGGCGCTGCTCCTGCACCATCAGTGACCGATACTCTCCCCATTTCTCATATAGTGTTTGCTGAAATGGAAAGAGGCCCATTAGCTATGGCTGCAAATGCACAGAATAAAATCACTTTTCTGCAGCTCAGTTTTACTTGGATGTATACTTGCTGAGTTGCTTAATCTTCCCACGTTTCTCAAAGAATCTGCAAGGCTTTGGGGGAAGGTGGAAGCTCTCTGCAGGAAAGTACAAAAGCCTCACTCAGTCGCCGCTACTCCACCACCACCTCCTGAGCTGTCACTGGGCACCATCTAAGGTGTTTTCTGACCCCACCTCCCCATCAGCAGCCATAGAGACAGAACTCATGCTGGCAATCATTCTCAGGATGACAGATCCTCTGCAACTGTGCAATGTCCTGGCAGCTGTATGCCCAAATACACAATTTTGCAAGGGGCATGCACAGGAATTATCAACTTTACTTAGGAGTTCCACTTAAGACCAAGAAGCAGCCCCTGCTAGGTCTATATCAGACTCCCTGCAGGGTGATTCCCACCTTGGGCATGACCTGAGCAAACTTTGTTTACTAGGAGACCAGAGCGAGTGGCATGTACCTAACCATGTAGTTTCCAAAGTCTTAAATCTTTGGAAGAAGGGGTAGCAATCCTCCCCCAATTCTGCCT
>NW_015235763.1:0-682 GCF_001447785.1 Gekko japonicus | reverse complement strand
CCTGTTTGGAGGTCTATGGACACTATCTAGTCCAGGAGCAACGCCCTGGTTTTGGGTTCAAATCCTGTGCACCCAGCGGGGCAGAATGCTGGCTCTTCAAACCCCAGATGTTAAGTCAATTTTTGTTGTTGTTTGTAATGGTAAGCCACACAGTATTCTCCTCCTGGAATGAAATCTGCAACTGATACTAGAGCGTCTTTCTTTGCAGGAGGTGTCACCAGCCATCTGACCGTGGCTTCTTAAGCTCAGGCGTCTCGTCATAGTAAAATAGGAGTCTAGCCATGAAGATTCAGCCACATGGTCTCATCAGGGCTGTTTCTCTGTGGGCTTTTCTCTTTATTCATACTTCCCTTCCTCACTAAGAAACATGTATTTATTCCACTCTGCTGTCACTGAGGCCAACTCAAGGAAGCAGCTGGCAGCATTCTAAAAATCCATAAAAAGTCCATGCTTATTTTGGGAGTTGGTGAGCTAAACACTGCCTTGAGGTAAGCATCAGAGTCACGGTCCCCTCCTTTAACGTGGAAGTGACCGCGGGAAATACTGGCCTTGCCTGCTCAGCTGTTTGCTTGCAATTCTGGACTGTAAAGGTCAAAACGTAGGACGGAGGAGAAGTAAACCAGCTCTGTGTGCTGGGCTTTCTTTTTAAACAGAAAGCAGAGTTGAAAACAGAGTTTGGGTC
>NW_015235762.1:0-682 GCF_001447785.1 Gekko japonicus | reverse complement strand
TTTTTATAAACGGCTCCTTTATAAAGAGGTATCTTATGAAACAAGCACGTGAATGACTGACAGCGAAGTTAGAAAAATCCCAGGCGCCTGAAATTAGTACCCGAGGCCAAGAAATGTGGCTTACTTTCCCCCACCCAGCCCTGTGAAGGGCTGCAAATAAAAATATGATGTCAGCTCACACACAAAGTGCTATCGTATACGTCAGGAGGACTGCTCACAGGCCACACGGCAAGAAAGGATAAAACGCAGAAGAAAGAATTCGGTTAAGCAGCACTGAGTCTCCACGGGGGAGAAAGGAGGATATAAAGCAAATAAAACAACACTCATTTCGGCGACTGCAGGCCCAGAACCTAAAGGAGCTGAATCTGAAAGATAACACGGTCGTGCCCTCCCGATTGGCAAGATCTGATGCCCGTACAAGGAACATCAAGAAAACCAATTAAAGTGAAGTTTTTGAATTAAAACCATAATTTGAGGCTCATTCCCTCAGCGCTGCCTGCGCCATCACAGGTTTTTGTGTGTGTTTGTTTAAATAGAAGCTGCCTTCCTAATGCCACCTTGGAAGTCTCATGAGCCACAGACTGGGGGTGTACCCTGGACTCCCTGAGCAGCACCCCATCCAGGAGGAGAGATCTATCAGGGGCTACGAACCGTGGTGGCTGAGGGGGACCTCCACGTTCAG
>NW_015235761.1:0-682 GCF_001447785.1 Gekko japonicus | reverse complement strand
ACTGGAATTATGGTATTGAAAATTGTGGTTCATGGTGCTAATGGACAAACCTCTATGCCTAAACTAGACTCATCAAAGAAATCATGAGTATAGAACACTTTTGTACAATGGTGCCTGCCCCTCATCACTTTTCGAACAAGACTAACCCATAAGAACTGGTAAAAGTGCCAGTAGTAGATTTGTTTTGAGGAGTATGGATGTAGTAAGGTGAACTATTAGATGCAGAGAACCATCACTTTTAGAAGTATGATTTTTCTACTTTTCTAATAAAAATGTTTTAAAGTGGGGGAGGGGGAGAGAAAAGGTCAGTCTTCATAACTCTTCTGCTGTGCCAAGATATGGGTTGAGCTGCTTTGTCACAGCTGGCTGAATAATCCATACCTCATGGTTTCACCACATTTGAGACTGCAAACAAATAAGTAAATGTTTTTTAATTCAACTCAGTGTACACTGCTTGGAAAATCCAGCCACATGGTGAAACAATCAGATGGTTATTTCATTATACAGCCAGCTGCAATTAAGATTGATTCAGCATGTATCACAGGCCCTGGTGTCAAATGATTTGATCCTTAAAGTTGGGTAGTCTGTGATCATCTTTACTATACACATGTGAGAACTGGGGGGGGATTATCATTCAGCAAACATCGGCAATGGAAAATAGAACATCATTATTCAAGACTAA
>NW_015235760.1:0-682 GCF_001447785.1 Gekko japonicus | reverse complement strand
TGTAAGTAGCTGAGGCTTTATTTTTCTTTATAATTTTTCCTCCGGGATACTGCACCCCCATAACCTTCCTGCTGGTTGCTGGGCACTTCCTGGCAACACTGGCCTTGTAGGGATACCAGTAGCTTCAGAGGGTGCAGGGTGGCCTGTATGGTATACCATAGGGCCTAGGAGAAATTGAGCTCCCTCCCTAAGCAGCATTCCTAACTCTTCAGGAGTGTCCAAAGCCGGAGTTGGCATCCCTACTGTAGACAGTTGCTTGCAATTTTTGTTTATTGCTGGAATTTGACTGACCAATGGGTGCAGAAGGGTGGATTTACATTCACAATTAATTCTAAGTCCATGTCACTGCTCCCGACATCCATCATTGTCACCCATGTTACATGAATTAGGTTCAGGATACTTAAGGGCTCAGCACAGGGTGGTATTGCAGCAAAGCATAGCAGTAGAGGCAGTCCTGTATAGAGAACATTACAATAGTCTGGCCTCAAAATAATCATTGCACAGTGGGGGGTCCAATATGTGGATTCAAGGCCATTCTGCGCATTGTTAACCAGAATCTTGAATTGAGCTTGGTAACTGATGGGTAATCAGTGGGCTGTCTGCAGAATGGGTATAATATGCATACTCCGCCTGGTGCGGGTTGCAGTGTTCTTTACCAGCTGGAGTTTCCAAGTTGACTTTA
>NW_015235759.1:0-682 GCF_001447785.1 Gekko japonicus | reverse complement strand
CCAACTTTTCTTCTGTTTCTAAGATAAGGCTATTTTATTACAGATTAAACTGGCTAGTGTTCTGGAAGAAGTCTTCTACTGCCTAAGGTAGGTGTTACATGCTGTGGGTTGAAACCTGACTTGAAAAAGTCACTGTGTATGCCATTCAATGTTTTGATGCCAGATCACTAGTATTTTATTGTGCTCATGTCACAGAATACTGTCAACAAGTTAGCTGTCTTCAAAGTCAACACCTGATTATCTTTGCAGCTGAGTTCATTTCAAGATCTCCCCTCCCTCATAGTAATTAAAGAGCTTGAAGATCAAAGCAAGAATCGGCACAGATACAATGATGAGAACATAGTTCAGCAGATGAACAGTGATGATCTGTCTTTCGCTCCTATCTGACGTATCTGGCTACAAGCTCTTTAGACAACACAGTGGGGTTATATTTGCATGTGCTCTCCTGGCTAAGCTCTGTGGGACTCCTGGAATTAATCCTTAGTGTCTAGTCTTGTTGGTGATAAAATAAATGCTTTTTAAAATATCTGTGTATATTTGCTTCTGTAAGACTGCCCTTTGGGTTTGTTGTGGCAATAAAATGTTGAGGAAAGATCTTGACATGGTACCAGTCATATTTAGCAAACTAGCTGTAATTTATGAAGTACAGCAAGGGAAACTGAGTTAGACAAATTCAGCAATA
>NW_015235758.1:0-682 GCF_001447785.1 Gekko japonicus | reverse complement strand
GAGTGCCTAGGCCTTTGATGTAGCAATGGAGTGTCTACACAGACGTTTTCGCTGCATTTTCCTTCTTTCAGCTGTCATTCCTCCCCCAACCACCAGAGGGCTTTTTAAAGGCTTTCTAAAAATATCAATAGCTATAGTACTATAATATTGCAACAGTATGTTAGCTCCATGACTTTCATTTCTTTAAAAAAATGAGTCACTAGCCCTTTCAGTTACAGAGTTACAAGGGGAAATGTGCAGCCAGTACCTCTCCCCTTATAACTCTGCAACTAAAAAGGCTAGAGACTTACTTTTTTTAAGAATGAAAACTGGGAACTAGTTCATTGTTGCAGTAGATCATTGTAGTGTTATAACACTATAGTGATTTAGCTATCACCTATCTCCAAAAAAAGCCCTGCACTGGAAGGGGAAATGGCTACTGTAGGGAGTGAGGTAAGGAACATGCCATTGATGTGAGAGGGACCTGAAAAATGTGCACCTTCCACACAATCTCCAAAGGGGCTTTTACTATGACCATCTCAAACTGGGTTTGGAAATAATCACAGCAAAACATGGGGAAAACAGAGAAACAGAAATAGAAGACAATGTCATGGGAATTCTCCTGAAAATAGTGGTGTAGCAAGGAAGTCAAGGTGGAGCAAAACTCCACATGGATACCAATAAGGTATTTTTCGGGTATTTA
>NW_015235757.1:0-682 GCF_001447785.1 Gekko japonicus | reverse complement strand
GAAATGACCTCTGCTTTTGCCCATCTGTAGAATGGCACCTGATGAGCTAGGCTGTCACGCCAGGACATAAGCAGAGAGGCAGTCTTGCAGATATGAGGATACTAGGCCACAGAAGGCTTTGTGGATGATAAACAGTACCTACAATTGAGCTTGGTATTTGATGGGCAATCCATGGAGTAAGTGCAGAATGGGTGTAATAAGCATGGTCCACCTAGCTCTCGAAAATAAACAAGCTGCAGCATTGTGCATTCTGCATCAACTGGAATCTCCAAACTGATTTTAAGGAGAGACCTATGTAGAGTCCATTACAATAGTCTAGTTTCAGTGTTAACATGACATGAATCCAGGTGGCCATATCAGCTGAATCAAGGTAGGAGGTCATTTTCTGGGCTAAACTGAGTTGTGGAAAAGGAAAAAAACATTTTTTGCTGCATTAACTTGCTTCTCCAGCACTTGTGCCGGGTCTAGTATAAACCTCCTGGGCTCTTAATCGAGTCAGCAAGGGTCAGCTGGACACCATCAAATGTGAGAACAATGTCATAAGGAAGACTTATCTTTTATCATCTTCAAATTAAAACTTAAAAGATTGGTTTAAACGTATTTAGGATGCCTAATAATGTTATTGGAAAAAAATTATAAGTAATGGTAGTGAGTGACTGGATGCCAGAGGAGGACAGACTCC
>NW_015235756.1:0-682 GCF_001447785.1 Gekko japonicus | reverse complement strand
CGCTGTGTGCCAGAGGAGAAACACAAGGCTTCTATTGTGTCTGTGAACCACTTTCGCAAGTTGCCTGTGCCTTGTCAAAACACAATGTTGTTTTTGAGGTGGGCGAGCAGAACCGAATGCAAACATCAGGCAAGCAGGCCTTGCTGAGTTTCTTCACTGGCCTTGCCCCTGACACCACAGCTGTAAACCAACTTGCTTTAAAGCACAGTGGCTATAGAAGGGAGGAGCCTGCAGGACGCTGTCCATCTGTCTGGGTGCTGAATGATGTTAATCTTTCCAGGACTTCAGGAAGTAAATTAGACATCACCGGAGTCTCTTCTGCTCCAGCTCCTTCTGAACAGTAACACTGCCACCTAGAGGCTTGATGCTAAATTTGCATGACGAAAGGGCTCATTCGGAAGCGTGGCTTATTTTTATTCCTGGCTATATAAGCAGGATATACAATAGATAGACTTGTGATCAAGATTGCTTAATGTGGATTCTAAATTCCAGAGGGGCAGCCAAATGACATCTGATGGAATGGGCTCTAGTCCATCACCGCGCGTGCCAAATAAGTCCATTTGTCTTTAAGGTGACACAGTTTTTACTGTGGATTTCCTGCATATCTATAATCACTTCTTCATGCTCTTAAAATTGGGGGTGGGGACATAGCTCAGTGGCAGAGCCTCTTCTTTGAATGCAC
>NW_015235755.1:0-682 GCF_001447785.1 Gekko japonicus | reverse complement strand
CAGGAAATGACCCCTGTGCATTGCTATATGGTATTGCCTAGCTGGTCCTTAGGTCACCTAGCTGTAGCTGCTATATTTTAATCTTCTATAACCCATTGATTTCCTTGTTATGTTGACTAAGGTATCCACCTCGTCCTCTCTTTGCTATACATAAATTAGGGGGGGGGGAGAATCTCTGAAATTTTAACATCTAATCTTCTTCTCCAGCAAAAACTTCAAGAGATTGAACGAGTGGACAAATGGCTGAAGATGTTAAGAAAATGGGGGAAATACAGAAACAGTGAGAAGGTGAGGAAGAGAACCAGGGCCTGTTTTAGTGGTGCCCTACTTCACTTTGTTTTGGCCTTTATTGTGGCATAAAAAATGAAGTTTTCTTAAGAAGACTTACGTGTTCATTCTTTTACGCAGTGACCTGGAAATCAGTGGATAGGCTGTAATGAGAAATGCACAAGCTGCATTTATGTTCCGACCAGTCTCAGCCATGTGGGTGTGTGATAGGTCTTATTTGGTGCTTTACAGACACGGGCATTTTTCTACAGTTGATAAATTCCAAAAAATTGTCGCTAAAAATATTGGTGATTGCTTAATGTACAAGCCCATGGTTATACATGTTGAATAATAATTTTCCGGTAGGAGTTAGGATAGTAGATGTAGCCTGGTAAAGGTAAAGGTTTCCCTTGCT
>NW_015235754.1:0-683 GCF_001447785.1 Gekko japonicus | reverse complement strand
GATAGGGGTAGCACATAAGCTCTTCATATAACAAAGAATGATACAAGACACTTTTTTAAAAATGTATTTATTTAGAAAATAGATATTTTGCCTTTCTGTCCTAACAACAGCTGACAAGGCAGCTAACAATTTAAAGCATATGTTATAAAATACATTATAAAACCACAAAAAATAACCCCCCTTCCGAGCATACCTCGTGAAAACAACTTTGAAAGGGTTAAAACAGAGTTGATATACTTATAGAACAGTTAAAGTACATACAAAGCATAAAAAATTGGTTGGGAGGGAGGAATCAATGAGGGAATACCAAAGAAAGGGGAAAAGTCTTCACCTGCTGGGAAGACAGCAATGGAATGGGACAGATGAACCGCACATGTGTGCATTACAGTTGCCAATGATTTTTTGTTTCAAGTATCAATGTGTGTGTGTGCGTGCATGCGTGCATGTGTGTGTATGTACAGTGCCCTCAAGTCACAGCCGGCTTATGTGAACCCCAGCAAGGGGCTTTCAAGGTAAGTGAGAAGCAGAGGTGGTTTGCCATTGCCCTCCTCTGCAGAGTCTTCCTTGGTAGTCTCTATTCCAATGACTGACCCTGCTTTGCTTCCAAGATCTGACGAGATGGGCTATATGGTGCTGCCTTCCCTCCCAGAGTAGCAATACTTGGAACTTAGTATGGTTTAAAG
>NW_015235753.1:0-682 GCF_001447785.1 Gekko japonicus | reverse complement strand
CACTCCCTCATGCGGCACACTGCAGATCATCCCTCTAATCCAATGAATGTGTGCATTTTTGAGAATTGCAGTTTTCTTGTTTCTTAAGTTTCTTGGAGGGGAAACTTGGTGAAACTTGTAAAATAGAGAAGCAGGAATAGCTGTTTGTCTTATTAATGAAGGACCACTACTGCTAAATTTCATGCAGCTTTATATTTGACAGTACTGTTGAACAAGTGTCCTTAATAGTTTGTGATAGAATAAGCAGTGGTAGCATAAGTGTTTGTTATACGGGCTAGAGCCTAAAACAATCGAAGTATGGGTGCTCAACATGAGGCCTGGAGAGCCACATCATGCTGGCCAAATTCTCACTGTTAAATCTTTCCAAAAGTATTCCAGCTCACTGATGGCGACTGCCTTTGCTGGTTTGATCCAAATGGCTACTGTAATGGGAGTGGTAAGCAACTGACATCTGCCCTGACATGGCAACAGCTCCTCACATCAGATGAGCAGCAAGACAAATGGCAGGTCAGGCACTTCCCCTTATGAGGACTGTGTGGGAGTTGAGTGTTGCTGAGTGAAAGGACTGCAGCTTTGCTCCCCACCTCCACCCAACAGACTTGACAGCCCTGTAGCTTGTCTTAGAGAAACTGTAGGAGGCTGTATTCAAGAGACTATTTACACAAGAAAGCATATAATGACC
>NW_015235752.1:0-682 GCF_001447785.1 Gekko japonicus | reverse complement strand
ATTGGCTTCTCTTATGTTCTTAAGAGATGGGAATTTAGCTTGGGACAGAGTGCTTATCTCCGGGTCCTGGTGTACAAGCCAGGCCAAATGTGAAGTAGATGATGCATTGGTAACAGAGAGGTACGATTCCTTTGCTGCCATTACCTTTGCTGCCGGCAGGCCTTCAGACGGAATCTGCAGTATACTGTCAAGGCTGACGTGCCTCGGTTTTAGAGATTTGTCCCCCCGCCGCTGGGACCCCGGAACCAGCCCTTCTGTGATGATGTAGCCAAGTTTTTTGGAGGGTTTTTTTTTGGTATTTTTTTAATATGGCATGTGTGTGCGCGTGCGTCTCTTGACAGAAACCTTCTGCAGCATGCTGTTCAAATTGCAGTGCTTTAATTGTCAGTTTCGTCAGTCGCAGAGTAAATGTCAGCTCCTGAACTGATAAGCAGTCATGGTGCCTGATAAGAGAGGTCATTTTTTGATCCCGTTGTGTCTTTGATAACCGTTTTGACAGAGCCCCTGCAGTTCTCAGTTGCTTCAAAATGTCACAGGCTGAATGCTGTCTTGTGAGCCATCTGAGTTCCTTCGGTTTTAATTTCTTTCTTAGCTCTGTGTTTCCACTTTGTGCTTTTGCCGTAAGCAGAACTATTCGCCTGTTGGTACATTACAGCCACTTCTCTGAATGTTCTCCGTGCCC
>NW_015235751.1:0-682 GCF_001447785.1 Gekko japonicus | reverse complement strand
CTGAGATCTGATGAGATCAGGCTATCCAGCTCCGGGCATAGTTCAGAATTAAAGGCCTGGCACTGCTTGCTTGCAGCCTGAGAGATGCCTGCCTGAATGTGATATGTACCTCGACACAGTAGTTTCTCTGTACAAAGGCTATGTGTGCGAAACTACAGGATAACTGAGAGCTTTTTTTTGGGGGGGGAGGCTCTTTTGAAATGGAAAAAGCCAGTGGTATTCACATTTCTTCCTCTCTAAACACTGCCATTTGGGCTTTCAAATTAAATGAGATCATGCTTGGATTAACGCTACAAAACAGAACCTGTGTGGATGGCAAGAAGCCTGATGTCCTTTTAAAGAATTTGTTTTTCTTGCCTTTTGCCTGTTTGAGAAAAGGGACACTGGTCTCCATTAACACTTAGATCGTCTTCAGAGATATCTTTGATGTGGTAAGGTTGCATCTCTTTTCTTAGGCCATCTGTTGGGAGATGCATAATGCAAGGATGACTGTCGAGGAGTCAGTGCCACTATACAAACTGTTGTGTATGGCATAGGATGGCCTGTCTTGCTGCCATGTTTAGCAGCCTTGCCAAATAGAGCCAGTTCTCGTACATTCAGTTTCTTGGTAAATTTTTCACTAAGTTCAGGCCTGCCATTTGTGTAAATTATACCCAATTGCATTGGTATAAATTGGTGATTT
>NW_015235750.1:0-682 GCF_001447785.1 Gekko japonicus | reverse complement strand
GAAGAAAAAGCTTGGGGGGTGGAGTCTTCTTCATTTCTGAACAAAATTATTTTCCTAGTCCTGCATAGTTGGCAGGAGTAGAAATATAATTCAAATATCTAACAAACATACCCCAGTTTTTAGACACTAGCAATGCACACATAAGAATACATTTAGATGGATCTTTATTCTTCTGGGCTCTAAAGCTGTCAGGTGTTTATGATTTTTGCAGCTGTGATACACTGGGTTAGCTGACTGCAAAACCAAAAAGAAGGGATCAGTGGCAACAATGCATGTAATATAAACATTGTATACAATGCTAGAAAGCTTTGAGGGTAAAATTAGTAATTGTTTTGCTATTTTATAGTCGTGTTTTATTGAGAATTTGTTTTTAGTGTGATTATTTTTCAGGTTTATTATTTTTAAATGGCCTTGGCTTCATGGTTACTATACATGATTTATAATATAGAATCTTTGTGGTTCTGTATGTTTAGTTTTGACCACTGATGAAGATGGTTGTCAAAATGTGTTTGGTGTTTTTCTTGTTTGCTTGCCATAATTAAAGGTGTGCTTTATGCATTGCACATGTATATAAAGGTATTTTTAGAAGTTTGATATATGAGTGCCCTCTTTTATGGCTGATGTGTTTTACTTTTGGAAAGCATTTTATATATGTAGGCTCTGATCACACACAGAAGTTGCC
>NW_015235749.1:0-682 GCF_001447785.1 Gekko japonicus | reverse complement strand
GCCCAGGCCCAATGATACACAGCGGCACATACACAATCTTTGCATGGGCTTTGGAACTGGTTACTAGAACCAGGAAGAGCTCTTCATCAACGGCACGGATGTCATCACAGTAAAGAGCCTCCCCCGTGGCGTGTTTAAGACCGGCCTGGTGCGTGATCGGGCGGCCGACTGGGTCTTCGGCAAGTTGTCCTGATGCCACATCCTTCTCAATCGTCACAAAAGACAAAAATAAGAGTAAAAGTCAAGATGTCCCCGAGTTTCAGCCCCAAATTCCGTCTTTGTAAGCCTCCACCTCTTTGTACGGCTACCAGTAACTACAGACATAACTAGACAAGTTGCATTCTAATATAATATGTAAGCTAAAAGAAAGAATGGCTTGGGTGTGCTTTCGGCATCATCAACAAGGCATGGCTTGGATCCCACAGTAAATGGGAGGCATTTTCACCAGCAGAGGGGGACTTCTTGGTTTCTCCCCTCCCACTGAAGCCCCAAACGCTGCTCCTGAGGGACAGGGAACTGCCCGGAACAGCATGGCAGGGAGTTCGAGGGGCTACATCAGGAAGGAGGGAAAGGAGTGAATGTCACTGCCTTGTGTATCGGCAAAAATCTGAAATAGGACCCACGCCCATGATTTCTTCTTCTTCACATCAATATCAGAGGTAAGACCAGAGTTTGCACTTAT
>NW_015235748.1:0-682 GCF_001447785.1 Gekko japonicus | reverse complement strand
GGTCAGTGAGTGAGACAAAACACTGTCTAGGAGCAGCAGCTCTCAGCTTTCCTGTGCCCTGGCTGTGCCTGGGAGTGAAGCCCACTAGGTACCATCTTGCCAAGGGTCCCTCAAACCCAGCGCGGTCAGATTTTGTCTTGCGTAACCAGTCCTGACTATTCCTGTTTCCACCTTCTTTGCACTCAATGCATTTAAGAGCAAGTGGTTTGCTGACAGAGCAGGTAAGCTGCTCCCCTATTGCAGCTGCAAAAAGTATTTCTTTTGTGCTCCCATGGCCTTCAAACTTGGAAGGTGCCCCCGACTGTTTTGAAACTCATCAGCCTAATGAAGTAGTCCATCCAGCTCAGGCAACTTTGGAATACATATCAGCTTTCAAAAGGGAGAACATTTTGTAAAGTCCAGAAGACTTGGTTAAAGCAATACAAATATAAAATCATTTATTAGCTTGGCATTCCATGATTAATTTGTCCATTTTGCCTTGAATTTTAATGGTGAATTCTGATCCATTTCATACTTCATTTTGCGCACTTCCTGGGAAGGCTGTGCATAAGAGCTCTACTGCTATAATGTTCCAATTTTATGTTGGCTGTGCTGACTCACGTTTATTTGCTGATTAGGTCATGATATCCCACCTAAAGAAATGACATTGCTGATGGCTGGGGTTGCCAGCCTCCAGGTGGGG
>NW_015235747.1:0-682 GCF_001447785.1 Gekko japonicus | reverse complement strand
TCCAACCAGTTTACCCTTCCCACAATCTTGTTCCATTCATCTGCTTATTACGGCCCTTGCTCTTCATGGCTTTTGTCCACACAGGTCCCATAACCCCAGCATGGGTATTGTGGTGGGAGAACCCACTCCTCCCTTTTTCAACAGTGAAAAAGCTGGTTGATCACAACCCAATAATTTCTTTACCTGCCCCCCCCAGCAAACAGGCAGATCAATGAAAAGGTGAGCAATTATCCCCAATACTTTGCAGTGCACCTTTTCTTGGAAATAAGGTGCTAAGCTAGAGCTGCCAGGCCGCAGCCTGAAACCTTTCGGAGCAACTGGGGGGAGGGTTATGGCTTGGCATGTCAGCATTGCAGTGGCATGCCTACATCATTTCGGGTTTAAACCAGAAGAGACATGGGGCACGCAAGTGTTTCTCAAGAACTCTATGGTTTTGCCATAGAGTTTTTGTGGAAGGCTAGAGTGCCCCGTGTCACTTTGGGTTTTAACCGTGAGCATGCTCTGTCTTTGTCAGGCCTTTCAGAATTTCCTGGAGCTGGAAACCCTAAATAGCATGGGGTCTCAGTTAATCTGGGCTGCTGCCCATGCAAAGCAGAAGTGTCAATGTATGGTGCTTGGCTAGGTTAGCCTGCCCCGTGTGGAGGGATGCCAGACTCCAGGTGGGTCAAACAACAAATATATA
>NW_015235746.1:0-682 GCF_001447785.1 Gekko japonicus | reverse complement strand
ATAGGTATACCAATTTTTTCCATTAGTTTTTCAAGGCCACGGCTGTCACAAAAATGTTTGCAAACTCAGAAAGGAACGCCAGGAACTTGACAGAGCTCAAGGATGTGCAGATTTTGCACATGCCTAAATAAGATCAACTTGAGACCTTTATTCTAAATTACACTGTTTGTGCATGGAGATTGTCTAGCAGAGATTTAGAGGCTGCCCAACAAATTCTGGTCAGAGACCGGTAAATAAATAAGTCAATAATGTAAAAATAAAGAAGGTAAGAAAGAAGAAAACTCTATGCAGAAGAGTTCTTGCACAACAGTAATGATACGTTCCATTCCACTGGCAACCAAACAGGTATGGAGGATGCATTTGGAGGGTTGCCGTGTTGGTCTGCAGTAGATGATCTAGGTCTGAATCCAGCAGCACCTTGGGGACCAACAACATGTTCAGGGCACCAGCCTCCGAGAATCAAAGCTCCCGTCATCAGACACCTACAGGAGAAGAGATGGATTCAAGTCAAGAAGCGGTGGAGAGATCAACCACAAGATTTTTTAGGCACAAGCTTTCAAAAGAGTCAAAAACTTCCTGCCAGGTGTGGGGGAGGAAATGTACCTTTCCTGATAAATTTTCCAACACTCTGCATAGATCCACTTTAAGAAATGGAAATAAGGTTGCCAGCTCTTGGTTGGGA
>NW_015235745.1:0-682 GCF_001447785.1 Gekko japonicus | reverse complement strand
TCTGGCCTAACCCAGAGGAAGAGGAGAGAATAGTGGATAGATTCTTAGCCAGCCATGCAGAGAGTGTTTCCTAACTATTTTTTCAATATTTTTATGTGATGTTAATATGAGCACACAGTAAAGCTCTTCAAATAACATCAGTTAGTAGAATTACCTTATCAGAACATTTACCAAGGGGTTGATTAGAGCACTGAATCAACTTGGGTTGTGGTTTCATTTATTTTTAACAAAGAGATTTCCCCCCATTATTGTACATCTCTAGAAATGGCTTCCACCATATGGTAATAAATTTCATGAGTTGTAAAACATGAATTCACATTGCATGTGATTATATGTCTCTTGTGGCAACGTTCAATTCTAATTCAGGCCTGCTACAAGGTGTTTGGCTGCAGAACAGTAGTGAGTCATACAAATGCATTATATTGAAGCAGATCAATCCAACAAAGGTAATACACAATCTCAAACAAAGACAAAAATGGTTTTTATGGGAATTCAATTATATGGACCTCCTGTCCCTAGTGTATTCCCCCCACACACTGAAAACCACCAATAGGCAAGGAAGTGCCAGAGATTAAAGCTTTCATATATCATTGGATGACTGTACTTTAGTGACAGGAAGTAGATACAGAGGACAATTTGAGGCTTTGGTGATAGGGCAGGAGACAAATAGGGTTGCCAGGTC
>NW_015235744.1:0-682 GCF_001447785.1 Gekko japonicus | reverse complement strand
GCTGGGCATGCAGAGTGTTCTGCCTGTGTTTTCCTTCTCTCCCTCCCATTCTGTCTAGTCCCCCATCCAGGTACAATTGCCCTATCTCAGCTCTAGCTGAGCTGCAAGCACTTCAGTGCACTGTGTGCTCATGGAAACTATATAGTATGTGTCCTGGCGTCTGTGTGTACCAGTAATACCTGTGTTTGTAGTAAACCACCGGAATATTTCTTTGCTACCACAATTATACATATTACTACAAACCTGCCTAAAGTGATCTGGCAAAATCATGACTTAAATGAATCAGGAAGCCACTCACATAACTAGTATACCTCAAGCACACTGAGCATGGATTCAAGCCAAGCACTCTCTAGGCATTGCAGACTCCCTACAAGTTCAAGATTGCAGCAAATGGCACAAGGTTAATCCTTTCTCCTATGTGCATTTTCCCAGCTGTCCAGAGGAGGGGTTTCAAACTCATCTTGTTCATGGAAGCCATTCGTTCTTTCTGGGGTATTTATGAGCAAGACTCATGACAGATACTGCTATTGGCTGTTTTACAAACAGAGCACATCATAAATGAAGATATAATCCAAGGGTTCACATAAAATCTCTATTTGGGTCACATGACAGCCATTGAAATCTGAAGCTGCCTACTAGCTGCACTTTGACATGTCTATAAGTAACAAGAACCAGCACCATT
>NW_015235743.1:0-683 GCF_001447785.1 Gekko japonicus | reverse complement strand
TTAACCACTTGAGCCACCGCAGCATAGGGAACAGAAAAATTGAATCCCTCTCTGTGCACCCTAGTCTGATTCTGGGCTCTGTGAACCAGAAGAAAAGTTCTTTGATTGGGCCTTCCCAGCGATTTTTCAAGATCTCCCAATCTGTTTTGATGTGCAGTGTTCTTGAACAGTTTTGAAGCCTCCTTCCTCTCAACAAAATACTTTTCTGCGCCAGGGTTCAGGATGGAACGGGCTGTTGTTTAGAATCCTCCATACCTCCTTCACTCCTGAAAGGGACAAGTTAAACTCGTTTAATTTTCACAGCTATCAGTCTTTGGTCAGGTGGTGAGCCGAATTAGCATCGAGGCATCAATTGAATTTCACACTTCTTAGCCTTCCGTGGGGAAGGGACGGAGAAGACCAATGACATTCATCTTGCCTGGAGCGCCTGGCCTGGAGAGAGATCTAATTGTGAGGACGATAGACAAAAGAATGGGATTACTCTCAGCAGCCATTAGTCAAACTTTCCAAGCCTCGAGGTGGTTCATCTTTATCAGATTTAGTCTTCAGGTTCTCTTTAACTAATTTATTTCCTATTATCCCGTCAGCACCTTATGTTTCACCAGACATATGGATCCTTCCATTAGCTGACTAAACACTCTCCTTATAATTCATAGAATCATAGAATCCCAGACCTGGAAGGG
>NW_015235742.1:0-682 GCF_001447785.1 Gekko japonicus | reverse complement strand
GTTCCCAAAATAATAACTCCCTTTGTAAAAGAAAATATCAAAAATCACATCCCGAAATCACATCCCCTGGGTCCCTTGTCCTACATCAGTAATTCCCAGCGTTATTTCAGTCTGCTTGCCATAACAAATCAACTCAAGGCTCTGATGAACCCAAAGTGTCTCTTCTTTGAAGAGGATACCTGCCGCTTCTCTGCATGATTCACTTGCCACCTGGGACTGTTTCTATTTGGCTCCTGCTATGGAGGATGATTCTGTTGCATCTCTGCACCAGATAGGGGGCCGGTTGTCTCATTCTTCCTCATGCAGATATACCTGCCCTTAAAGGAGGTTGCATGTCGTGCACCTGTGTGAGTCACTGTTCTAGGCCCGCTTACTTCCAAATGACAAGGATGTCCGGAGCGGCAACTTAAAAAGGAAGCGGTGTTTTCTAGGGATGGACAGTTGTTATTATTTCCCCCTTTAAAAAGAAGATTTTGCAAATCTCAGAGTGAAGGTTTGGGGTTTTTTTTGGTGGTTTAAAAAATCTGTACAGGCCAACAGAAATTTGGGGAACAGATGAGGTTTGTCTTTAACATTTAGTGGGCAGTTGTGCCATAGTCAATGTGCAACTAAGTGGTGAGAAGGAACTCTGTGAATGCTCAGGGGCACTCCCTTTCTTGGCACTTCCTACGGCTGAGGGCCT
>NW_015235741.1:0-682 GCF_001447785.1 Gekko japonicus | reverse complement strand
CCCCTCCCTCCCCGAGCATGCCTCCATGCAGCAGCAGGGACGGCAGCCTTGACGGGTGCTGCTTCACGCTGCGGGCAGGAGAGGAAAATAAGGAAGCGGCAGCAGCTCTAGAGGGGCGCGTGAGCGAGCCGGCGATTTTGGGCAACCAGCCCGGGCGACCTGAGGAGCTGGAGACTGGTCTGTGGGCGGGCAAGGGGTGGCTGGGCAGCTGAGCCTGGCCTCGTTGGGCAGGTGTCTCGCCTTGCGCACCCGCCGGGGACTCCCTGGCTTGTTGCCTTCTTTGGTTGGCCACTCCCCATTTTCTGCACCCAGGGTGCACTGGGGCAGAGCCGCCCCCAGGCTCGGCAGAGGCTCTCCTCAAGCCTGGGCCACGCCGCAGCAGCCGGCAAGGAGCTGGGCAGAGGTCTGGGATGGGCTGGGTGTGGGCGGGCCCACGGCTGGAGACTCTCAGCTCACCGGGCGCTCAGCACTACACTGGCCAGGTGGCACCTCACCTGGCCTGGCGGGCATCGAACCAGGGGCATGGGTGGGCGGCTGCCGGGTAGGTGGCGAAGTAGAGCCGGCTCTCTCACCTCTACCGAGCCGGAGTGGGTCACCACACTTCCCCGGCAGTCCACTGTGGTGCATCAGCCACCTCCTTGAGTGAAGCCAATAAGCCACTCAGGTGCCTTGGCCAGAAAAC
>NW_015235740.1:0-683 GCF_001447785.1 Gekko japonicus | reverse complement strand
GAGAGCCAAACATAAGACTTGTGGCACGAGTGGGTCAGCAGCCATCCTCCTGAGTAACAGGGTGTGGAGCCAAAAGAACATGGACCCAGCAGGTCTTGCAAGGGCCTTGAACTCAACCCCGGAGCAAGTACTACTTAGAATCACAGAATCATACTTACCACCACCTGTCCTCCTTCCTGCGCCAGGTACGTGATGGTGGCTGATGTGAAGTTGAAGTAGCCAGCTTTCAGGGGTCTCAGGACCACCGTGTGGGAGACGTTGCTGGCGCTGAGCAGCCACTAGTTAAGGAAGCAAATTTCATCGCAGAAGGGGAACAAAGAAAGAGGCCACGGTTAAGGGGCTGTAGACACCTGGTTGAGGATGCCTTTTGGTGTTATTGCTCCTTTAGAATCTGCAACATATGCTAGAAACATCAAGCATGCTGCTGCGGTTGCTAAGTGGCATTGCATTTCTCTTCCTTCCTTGAAAATGGTAATCGCTTGGACCTAAAGTGCCACAAATTACATTGCTTCATGGAAGTTTCCTCCTTGCCCCCTGCAGAATAGCACACCAGAAAACCAGTAGCCCCAGGAATCAGGAGACCCTCCAGGGCTGGGTATGATGTGGGGATATGCAAGGGGGTGGCAGGAAAACCAGAAGAACCTGATAATAAACCAGGATCCAGAGCAGGTACTCAAAAGAAA
>NW_015235739.1:0-683 GCF_001447785.1 Gekko japonicus | reverse complement strand
CCCCAAGCATAATTTTGTAGACCTCAGTCATTACCTTTCATTTCCTTATTTTCCAAACTAAAAAGGCCCAGGTGCATCAGTTGACCTCACATTTATTATTGAGCAGAAGGCATAACAGGTAAACAACGAACAGCACTATTACGAGCATCTTCTGAAAGTGCCTACACTGCAGAGGGGGAAATGTTTTGGGCACACCTTGCTTGCCTGTCTCTACAAGCCCTTTACCAGCCCTAGCTCAGGGCCATGTGGTAGTTATTTCATTTTCTACAGACTAAGATAAAAGTCAATGGCAGGAGTCGCACCCTCCATTGCATTAAACTAGCAAGATGAGGTTATGCAGAATCCTGTTCTCAATTGTGCCGTCACAGTTCTCAGTTTCACAAAGGAAGGGAGTTTGTTTTGTTTGGTGCTGCGGCAAATCCCCAAAAGGTGTGGTCATCTGAACTGCAGTCTGCTGCTAATGCAATTAGTCTAAACAGTCTTGTAAATGCCTTTCGTCGTTCTTCTCTCTTTGCAACACAGCTCTAGCAACTGGTTTAGTTGCAGTAAGGCAATCTTACTCCACAGCCAAAAGAAGCTCTGTGCAAGTTTAACTTAACTCTGCAGTACCTCTCATGACCTTAACTCCGGGGGTGGGGGTAGTCCTGTTAGTCTGTTGTAGCAAAGTTAAACAGGAGTACACT
>NW_015235738.1:0-683 GCF_001447785.1 Gekko japonicus | reverse complement strand
ATTTATCAAGATGTTTTAACGCCTTTAAATCTTGGAGCATTCCATTACCAATAGGCTGTGAAGGCATTCATAATTTAATTTGAATGCCAGCGCAGGTGGAAAATGGGAACTTAACATGAAGTTGACCAAGGTTTCCTAAACTGTGGAGGTGGGCACCTTCAGGAGATACAGAATAACACCCCTTCCAAATGCTTGAGGGTACTTACTGCAATTTGCAGCAAATTGCAAAAAACCAGAGATGATAAAGAAGTGATGGTAATGTGTATAAGTTCCTCAATGGGGAAAAAGTCACTTGGGACAGATGATTTGTATCGGAGAGTAGCAGTGCCCAATAGTAGGGCGCAGTGGATAGCAATGTACTCATTAAATCCCATCCAGCAGCCATAACCTAAAGACAGAATTTTATATATTTTTTGGTTCTCTCTAACATCATGCCCAGTGCTCATGCACGTTCTTGTCTTCCTATCTTAATAAAAGTTTAATTTGGATTTTAGTTTGCACTTTTGTTCTTGATGAACCACCACCATGAAGACTGCAACTGAGAGACGGGATAGAAATTTCAGTGAACAAGAGAATGAATCTGTACAAAACATCAGCTTACAGACTGTCATTATAGAATGGATCTAGAGCCTTTTATATACTGTGACTACCTAACCACCAGTGTTCTCGCTAAGCTGAGTTAG
>NW_015235737.1:0-683 GCF_001447785.1 Gekko japonicus | reverse complement strand
GGAAACCCAGGTTTGAATCCCCACTCTACAATGGCAGCTTGCTCAGGGCAAGTCTCTCACTCACGGCCTAGCCTACCTCACTGGGCTGTAGTGAGGACAACATGGAGAAGGGGAGGAACGGTGTTATGAAAAGAATGAGAGAAATGTGGGTTATAAATGAAATAAAAGCAGATAATAAAAATGTATTTATTGATAGTTTAGCAGACCATTCAATGTTTGATATATAACAATCCTTTGCAAACATTTACGAGTAATGTTAGGATGCCTCCACATGGTAATCTTTCCCTGTTGTGACTTCATTGCTGATGTGAATGGAGCATCCACCTAAGTACTTACGCAGTGTGCTAACCCACTGGGACTGTGATCTTTTGGGAACTTGAATAGCAAAGCAGGTTTGGGAAATATTGGAGCATAGCAGGGGGAAACCTGAATAGCACATGATTGGAGGGAGGTGGTGTGTGGATGCGCCGAAAAACACTCCTGCCGTTTGGAAGCCAAGGTGAACCAAAACAGCCGTGTATAAATTGGTTAGTGATCCATCCCTAGAAAATGATGTTGGCTGATTTAATATTGGTTCACCATCTGAACATAGATTGAATCCTTCTTGAGATCAGAATGCATGTGGACGGCCACCATATTTGTTCACTAGGAAATTGTAAATAAGCCTTGTGGTAGGAAAAAAA
>NW_015235736.1:0-683 GCF_001447785.1 Gekko japonicus | reverse complement strand
GTGCGGAATTAGGATCTCTTCCCAGCAAAGGCTATTGATGTGATTATTCAGTAGCCAAGTCCATGACAGTGCAGAAGTCCGTCCGTCCCCCAAGCCAGCCAGCTCGTGTAAGCTGGGCTCCGAGTAGTGCTTTCTGTTAGGGCTGCTGGGCATGCATGTGACCCACTCTCACTGATACTGTACATCATCTCTCCCTCTTCTTGTCTCTTTTGCCTCTTCCTCGTCCCTTCATTTGCAGCCCGCAAGCAGGAAATCATCAAGATAACCGAGCAGCTGATCGAGGCTGTGAACAATGGAGACTTTGAGGCCTATGCGTGAGTAAGCTGGGCAGAGGATCTCATTGGAAAACCAGCCTGGATATCTGGCTTGATGTGCATCAGCATCCCTCCATCAGTAGGATTAATCTGGTTGCAATATTAACTTGCTGTTTCTTTAAGCCCAACGCAATTCATGACTAGATATCCACACTCAGTGAGTGCAGCAGAATACCACACAGAGAGAGGTTTGCTAGCAACCGACTCCACACACCCCGCCGCCCAAACTTCAGTTGACTGATTCCTGAACCAGGCTCGTCCTTCCATACAAAGGCAACTGTGGCAAGGAATGAGGGGGCTGTCTCACCGCAGTTTCTGTCAGCACTTTAGTAACTGTAACCCCAGGGCATAAGAACACGCCCTCCCCCC
>NW_015235735.1:0-683 GCF_001447785.1 Gekko japonicus | reverse complement strand
AACCACTACACCAAACTGGCTATCCTGTCCTCTACACCAAACTGAAGAAGTGAAATGGTAGAGTGAGTTGGCTGTTTGGACTATGGGTCTAAGAGCAGCATTGCCATCTCCAAAAGGACAATGTGTGAGAGTGAGTGAGCATGTGGGAAGGAAGCCAGGATAAAATGGTCTCTTTCTGAAGGAACTCCAGTACAAGGAAGGAATTACCTCAGAACAAAATCAGGATGCTGTTGGTCTGAGTGGCCAGAGATGCAGGGGCCTTTACATGATCATGCCACACTTGGATTGTTGTTCGCTACATCATTTGCTGTTCATTTTAGGCATTTTTTGTATTTTAAAAATTAACCTGTTATTGCTGTACCTGTTCAATGAATTTGTGCAACTGCCAAGGAGGATGAGATGGAGCTCACACTAGTTCTGCCTCACTGTGGTAGCAATGTGGCCAGTGGTTCAGAGAAAGAAAATAGTGAGACGGCACTCAAAGATGGATCTGTTAGCTTTTTGCAAGTGTAATAGTCCAGTCTTAAGCAGAGTTGCACCCTTCTAAGCCTATTGAATTATGTGGACTTAGAAAGTGTTAACTGTGTTTAGGACTGTGCTTGTCAATCTTCCAAGCTTAAGTTAATACCATGAGTGTGACTCCATGGTAATTCACATTCCACTTGGCAATGTATTCTATTCTG
>NW_015235734.1:0-683 GCF_001447785.1 Gekko japonicus | reverse complement strand
CACACACACACACACACACACGGACTCACACACAAACTCACAAAATGATTTCAATCTGGCGACTGGTAATACCCTTGTTTCTTTTATGCGATTTTTTTGCACACATTGTTTTTTATGTATCCCATTAATAAGCAGTTGGACACACAAATGGTGTTGGAACATGTGTAGACTTTTAATGGAAGACTTTGGTTTGAGGGAATAAAGACTCCCACGTTTGTTTCTCGCATCAGATGAGTGCTGTTGAAATCGGGAAGATTTGGTCTCAATCCCTAGTTCAGGCATGTGATTCCCCCTAGAACCCACCTGCAACTTGAAGTGGCGTAGTGCAGGAAATTCGAGTTATCTGTTCGAGTGGATCAAGCCTGATACAGGCAAAGGGTTCTCTTCAGCGTTGTCAAAAATCCATGTACCTGTGGCTGAGTTTTGTCAAGACAAACATAAGTGGGTAGCCAAAGCACCTAAAAGAAAAATTCTGACAGATTCTTTTGCAAACTATGCTGGCACGGAGGGGTTAAATAACCGTTGTCTTGGTTTGGGCTTATGGGCTTTGGGTGGATTCAAAGTTCCTGTCCCTTTAGCCTTTTTTGCTTTTGCTATCAAGTGACAGCTGCCTTATGGCGACCCTGGAGCATTTTCAACACAAGAGACGGCCAGAGATGGTTTGCCATTGCTGCATCCTCACC
>NW_015235733.1:0-683 GCF_001447785.1 Gekko japonicus | reverse complement strand
TCAGCTTAGAGGGAACACTGGTTGTTGCTTCATGGACCCTTCCTCCAGCTCCTTCAATAGTAGTTCCCCTGATTCGGGCACTACGGGTACACAGATAAGCTGATTCTTGCGTTTGTTTTGTGTTTCGTTTACATTTAATACAAAGCGAAAGGTAACTGTTAGCAAGTGTCTCTCTTGCTGGTGAATATATATTGTTCCAGTGAAACTTTTCAATGCAGGTGATGGTAGTGCATCTCACAAGTAAGAGACAGAAACATTGTTCGTAGCACTGTTGGTCAACAGAGAAAAGAGCCAAAAGCCATAGAGTAATAACTTAGGTCTGACAAAGTAGTGAATGCAAGCTCTGTGTTTTCGAGAAATCCCCATTATCTTGGATGTTAAGTACAAAATGGGAGGGAGGCGTTTATGTTGGAGGAACCTGAAGTCTGCAGGAGGTGTAATTAGATTGCGTGGTAATCAGTGCAAGAGAGATTTCAAGATGTGGCAGCCTGCTGGAATGGAGAAAGGGGGAAATTGCATAATTATTCCTTTGAAAACTGTAAAAGTCAGCAGTTCATTAGAACCTTTCCTGGCCCAATCCAGTTTGCGGAAGTCTGTGCAAGGTGGGTGGCACGAGAAAAAACTTGGTAGATCCTTCTGTCCACAAAAGTAGATACTGTTAGATTATGCACAGGTGGCAAGTC
>NW_015235732.1:0-683 GCF_001447785.1 Gekko japonicus | reverse complement strand
TTGGTCACTCTGGTGGATGACCTGCACCAGTAAATAGACAGATGTAGTAAGTGTCTGTTGATTCTCCTGGACCTTTAGGTCACTATCAATACCATCAACCATGGTAACCTTCTGGACTGCCTTTCTGGGCTGGGACTGGGAGGCCATTCATTCTGAAAGGGGGCCACTTTACAGGCCCCTGCATCTATTCCATGCCTGTTTTCCATGGTTCCTTCCGAAAAAACATTCCCAAACCCATATGAAACTGAAAGGGTCCTCTCTGTGTCCTGATCTGAGACACTTGCTGACCACTCCAGTTTCTCCCATTGAGCCATTTTGGAAAACTGAGTCAAAACACCTGCTAATATTTCACCTGGTTCCTCTCTCTTTCTTCCTTCTCCATCACACTCAGTACTAACATTTCCCTGTCAAGGTAGGGTTTCATTGTGTTTGCATTAACAACATTGGCTCCTCTCCCTGATCTTTCCATAGAGACACCATAGGTGACATTGTCCAGCCTATCCACAATCATGAAAGGTCATTCCCATGCAGCTTTCAGCTTGTAACAGCAAAGGCAGAAAACCCATTGCCTTGTCACCCAGCTCAAAAGTCCAAGATCTACTTGTTTTCTCGTACCTTAGCCAATTCTTCATTGTCTTTTTCAGCTGCTTGCTTAATTACAAGACACAATCTACCACTGACTT
>NW_015235731.1:0-683 GCF_001447785.1 Gekko japonicus | reverse complement strand
GGCCTTCCTTATAATACTTAACATTATTGTACTTAAATCTGACAAGACACAAGAATTAAGATTTTTGGGAAGTATCCTGCCAGGCTGAATTACATTTGGAAATGTTCAGCTTTTATAATGTTGCCAACTTTTGATTTTGTGCAAAATTATAATTTCATCTCTAATTTGTATCAGTTTTAGGAGGACACAAAATGTTTAATATAAAGAAAGAGCTGACCGATGTAGTGTCAAATTCTCCATTAAATTTCATTGTATCATAGTAATAAAAGATGTTAGGGATGATAGATATGCTCTCTCTCATGGATATCCATCATGAAGATGATGGAACTCATTGACTCGGTTCTTTGTGATGATGCCCATGTGGAGACTCCATTAATGGGAATCCTTTCCATCCAAAATTTAAGAAACCATGATTATGTGGTTCAAAGAAATGTTACAGTGAATTTCTAAAGGGCCGGTTTGTTGCTGGTCCTTCAAAACCTGAAGAAGGGCACTCTTCACAGTTTCACATGAACCACACAATACAGATTCTATGGTCCAGAACCTGTGGCAGGGAGGTGCCTGACGTGCCTACATGGGAGAAAGGAGTCAGCAGGGAAACCACTGCAACCCCAGGTGGATCCTTGTGGGTTGGAAGGGAACCTGTGTTACTAAAAGAACCTAAAGGGTTAACCCAGGCTTTG
>NW_015235730.1:0-683 GCF_001447785.1 Gekko japonicus | reverse complement strand
AGTTATGGTCACAAGGCTACTGTCGATGCCCCCATTTAGTTCTGGCTCCAGACGCTTCCTCACTGGAGACAGCAGTGTGGAGAAAGGTTAGCAGAGATCTGAAGGGAGGAAGCTCACAGTGATGTGGGTGTAATGTCAGCTGCAGAACTGGAAAGCTCTCTAAAGAAGCCACAGTATTCCTCTGAATATGATTGTGTTTTTATTCTAAGGTGTTTTTCCCCCAGCATCAATGGCTACCCACCATGTTCATTTGCTTCAAGTGTCTTTTGGAAGAAAGCGTCTTGAAGATGAGTGGTGTGAGTTTTCAGTTTTAGAGTTGGAAGGCAGCCAAAGACACCGAGAACTGGGATTTCTTGGTTTCCTTTTCTTCCCCCATCACCATTAAAAGTTGTATTTGAAGTCCAGCTTCAAAACAAGGGATAAGATTTTGAGAGAAAGTCATTTTCTTGACTCTTTCTTTAAAAAAAATAATTTAGTTCGCTCAAGGGCACAGTTGACATTGAGGACTTCTAGAGAGTATGCTGGGTCATTAAATAGCTTAATTGTGAGACAGGTTTGCAGAGGGCATGCATGAATGAGGCCAGATATGTTGGCTGGAAGCAAAAATAAAATTAAAAAACAGAGATGCCTTTATGAAACCTTTATGATGGAGCACAATAAATACATTAGCACATTATAAGTGA
>NW_015235729.1:0-683 GCF_001447785.1 Gekko japonicus | reverse complement strand
GGGTTGGTGGGTGCAAAGGGAGGCATGGGTGGGGATATGGCAGAGGGCCATGGGCACTCTCTGCCCAGGGTTCCCCCAAAACTGGAACAAGCCCTGGGTAGGACACAACTCATTATCTCCAGCACCACATTGCAGACATGGAGGCTGCCCTCTCCAGATCTGGGTTTCTGGGGATAGTGACCTGAGTTTATACTGAGACAGTGTGGTGAGGTGGATAGAGTGTTTGACCAGAGTGGGAGACCCAGATTCAAATACTTGATTCAAATTCATGAATCCCACTGGGTTACTACCTTGGGCTAGTCCCCTCCCCCATCAGCTTGACCTTCCTTACAACGTTGTTGTGGGGATAAGACGGATGAGGGAACCGCTTTAGGTGGTGCTCTCAGTTCCTAGAAGCAAAGGCGGGCTAACAGTACGATAGTACAGCTAGCAAGATGTGTGGGTCCACTGAGCAGGCCAAGACAGGAGGTCAGGCTCTTGTGATTTATATGAGGCATGTCCAATCAATCCTTCTAGGCATGTCCAATCAATCCTTTATGCTCTCTGCCAATCACAGCAACATATGCTTGGAAGACTCCCCTTTAAACAGCTCCAAAACCTGAACATCCCTAGTCGGTCGTTAGACTTATATCCTATCTTTGGGATTTCGGGATGAGCCACGGTGACTGAGGGGAATCTCCACA
>NW_015235728.1:0-683 GCF_001447785.1 Gekko japonicus | reverse complement strand
ATGTATATTTTTCTACTCTGGTGGTACGGGGAGCAAATCCTGCAAGTTTTCAGCATGATTCAGTAGGAAATGGATAGCTGTGGTAGATGCCTATTGGACAGCAACCACGAGGTCACCAACACATCTCTGTCCTATAAAGATCATGGGGCATGACAGGGAAGACCCAGATCTTAGCTGTGGACTCATATAAATTAGCATTTCATAGCAATGCCTGTCAACACAGTCATTCTAAGTCAGACATTACTGTGAATACAGCCATATGTGGGAAGAAAAGACAGCCATACTGGTCTAAATGAAATCACTGTTGTACTGTGAACCTGCTTGTGCACAAGAAGATGCGTGCACCGTGAGTTTTAAAGTATCCTAACTCACCCGGCAAAGCCAATCCACTCAGGTTGTCCCCAAAGTGCTAAAATAGGCATTGTTCATCTAAGCAGGTTTTCAAAAAAACAAACTGCATGCCTTCTAACATAGGTTAACTTGGAAAACATCTCACATCATCAGTGATGCATCTATCTGCCATCTTCTCTGGTAATGCCAATTTTCAAAAGAAATGCACAAGCACACAATGTAGTTTAGGTGGGATTTATCATTGGCAGCTTTCAATACAGAGCTGAATTTGGAAATTCACTCATCAAAACCAACATTAAAAAATTGTTGTTATTGTTGTTCAGTCACACAGT
>NW_015235727.1:0-683 GCF_001447785.1 Gekko japonicus | reverse complement strand
GTGGGGAGAACCTGCGCAGGAATCATTATAAAAAACATGCTTATGGAGGGATGTTTTATGTCACAATCTACCCTATATTTATTATGGATTAAAAGGTGCCTCATTTCTCCTTGCTATGATATCTTCCAGTTAAATGATGATTATACTGCAGTAAGGTCCAAGTACATCTGGAGCTGGAGTGAATAAGTGGCTACCATATGGTTGTCAAACTTAAAAATCAGGCTAAAGCATGTTTTGCCCATGTGATGCAGAAAAGACATCATGCTCCCATATGCATCCTGGTTTTCTTTTCATCGGTGGGTGTCATTGGTGGATGACCACAGGGTCTCCTTTGTGCTGGCCCCTGAATTGTGCCCTTCTCCTCCCACAACTCTTCATAGGGTGTCAAGCCTGTTGAGCTTTCAGTACCAGGTTAAGACAAGTATTTATACTGGCCATTTCTTCAGTGGGCTTTTAAAATGAGTCTTCCTCCAATCTGGCTTTTCAAATAATAATATTATCATTGGCCTCTCAGTCCTTTTCAGCCCTCTGAAGTATTTTTCTTTTGGGTTTTATTATTTTAATGATATCTAATAATTATTTAACTATGCTACAGTGGCACATCAAAGGCGGGGTGGGGTTGCGGTCCGCCCCGGACACAGCTTGAGAAAGGCCCATCATGCTGTATGCAGCTGAATGTCTTT
>NW_015235726.1:0-683 GCF_001447785.1 Gekko japonicus | reverse complement strand
TCACATGGCTATGGTGTTATATCACTTTGGCACTGAATTTTGAAAGCGTTGCAAGGTCATCTTCCAAGCACATTTGGCAGTCACTGACTAAATCTGAAGACTTGAATTGAGAGTTGGACAACAGTGACTAGAAAAATAAGACTGCGCTGAAAAGTCAGAACACAAGTACACTATGAAAAACCATGCATGCATTTCAGTTTTTGCCCAGATTTAGCCCTCAGTCATTCTAGCTGCTTCCAACCCATTTCCAAGGCTGTGTTCCCTACAATTTATGTAATCATCAAATGAAAGTTGACTGCTATAAACACACTTAAAGCAGCCATCTGTAATAACCCCTGCATGTGGTGATAGTCTCTTGTGAGCAATTGCAAAACATTCTACAAGGGCTTAGTGATGGCATACCAACATCATAGTTCTTTGCACAGTCACTGCATAAGATCTATTCAAGTGGCTATCACATGCCCAGATGGTCATGTGAATCATCCATGTGTCTAGCAGTCCCTCAGTGTGCTCTAAGAAACTCTTTGAACTGAAAATAAAAAGCAACAATACTCTCTCTCTCCTGTTCCATACCCCAATTCCTGTTCCTTATTTTGATAGCAGTCAGATACTCAGCTGTGGAAGATATTTTTAAAGCAGCAGCATCTGGCTGCTTGGCAGAGATTCGACAGACAGTTGGTTGG
>NW_015235725.1:0-683 GCF_001447785.1 Gekko japonicus | reverse complement strand
TAAGATGATAAAATGCTGATCTGGCAGTGACATCTATCAGAAGCCATCAGAAGACATCTGGAAAACATAAGTATATAAATATAAATATTGATGAAATATGGCACCTCCGACTTCCTTCTGCTCTTCTGATTTCCTGCAGATATTTACTTCCTGATTCCTGTGCAAAGTTCTTCACTATCTGTAACACACTATATATTTCTATATTTATTTATGAAATCTCAGCCCAGTGGCATTCAAGAAAAGCTGAGGTATAGGAGCACCAATCCCTAATTAAGACATCACACCGTTGTCACTTGAAAATGCAGACATTAAGATAAGAATAGCAGCCCAGAAAGAAGGCAGGGCAGGAAAGCAAACTGCATTAAAAGGCAATGTGTACAGAAAGTTTTTACCCTGCTCCCCTTTTGGAAAGCCCAACAGATGGAACAAATGAACTTCATGGAGAAAGACATTCCAGAGTTGTGGGGCAACCAATGAAACAGCCCTGCTATATATAGAGCCCAACCATGTGAGTTGTGTCAGTATTATTCGCTGTCTGTAGAAGAAGGGTTAGAGTGAAGGAGTCCTCTGCTCTCAAATGTTATTCTTAGCTCTCTTGAGGTTGTCCTTGTTGATTTCTGCTAGCCCCACAGAACCTACAAGGCTCAGACCATCATGCTCAGGCTAATGGCCAATAATACTCA
>NW_015235724.1:0-683 GCF_001447785.1 Gekko japonicus | reverse complement strand
ATCTGATGAGATTAGGTTAGCCTGGGCCACCCAGGTCCGGGCGGGCTTTTAGTTTTAACTGTGCCAAACTACAGTCCTCAGCTTGCCCTCTATTGGCTGTTCTCCCACTTAAGGCAGCCAAGCCACCTTGTAGCAAGGAGAAAGGAAGGTATAAATATTTTACATAATAAATGAAGAACAACAACTTGCTTTTTTCTCCAAGGACTTTAGGACATGAATATGTATTGGAATCAGCACATCGTAGCGCAAAATGAATCAGAGAGAGTTTCACCGCGTTAGATGAGGACTTTCTTATAGCCACAGGACACGGCGTGAGAACAATTCAGCACTGCATAGCCTGACCCTTGCCTTTACCTTGTGTATGACTCTGATCTTTCGCGCATAGCCCAGGGCATCTCTACTGGCTAGCAAGCGATCTCATCCAGCACAGATTCAGGGCTGCTCAAGAGGCTGCGATGCATTCGCAACCAACAGACCACCTCTTCTCCCAGCTGAGCAGTTGCATTAGCTGAACCCAGTTAAATGACAGGGCTGAGTGTAGGAGGAAGGGGAGGAGCAATGGGTGGTGGTGGGGAAATGCAAACATCTGCAGAGTTGAAAGAAGGCATCCATAGCTGTAACAGTGTCCTGTCTGAGTGACAGATGCTCTTTTCATGAGTGCCCAGAGGCATTTGGCTGGCTGC
>NW_015235723.1:0-683 GCF_001447785.1 Gekko japonicus | reverse complement strand
AGGGCTCTGCAGTGAGAGGAGAAAGCCTATGACAATCATCACACACTCCCTTCTGTAAGCAGAATGGCAAGACTCGGGTCAGCAGCTGTTCTTTCTCACAGGCCAACAAGTATCCATTACCCAAAGCACGGGAGGGCACTGTCACTGCTGCACAGATCCTGAAGCCACCCCCTCAGAAGCTACTCCCTCTCCTGCCTGCTGATTTCCCCCTGCACTCCATTCACACTTGGCTTTCTGATGCTACACCAGGCACGCAAGGGGGAAAGTTCGGCTTCGCTTTGCAGCCGGCAAGGGAAGAGGTAAAAAGAATCAAAAAACAGATGCCATCCCCTTGCAATGTTTCAGCCACCTTTGGGCCCTCGCCATCCCCAAACCAGAGGACTGTGAAGCAGACCGAGAACTGTGGATGCACCAGAAGGTGCAAAAAGGAAGGTACGAGACACACACACCCCATCTCCTTCTAGACTTGGAAGCCCCTTGACACAGGTCAAAAGGACTGAAAGCAAAAAGAAAACTTATGACTGATCTACAATGGTGGTCTTCAGTCCATGGGTCGGGGCCCATGGGTCGGGGCACACAGCCCTACCTGCTAGGCTGTAAGTAGGAATGTCACCCTCCAATTGGGGCCTGGAGATCTACTAAATTTTTAACACGTCCAGATGACGGAGCTCAGTACCCCCGGA
>NW_015235722.1:0-683 GCF_001447785.1 Gekko japonicus | reverse complement strand
TTTTTTATTTCCATCAATCTGATTATCATCAGAATTTTTCATCTATATGCCATGAGGCAAGATAGTAATCTATGTTCATTCAATGCACTTTTGTGGCTCTAAATACAGCAATCAATTCTGTAACAGGTCTGAGGATTAACTGGCATTTTGCCAGTTACATTAAAGGCTTCAGAGTCTGCTGCTTTCTTGCCTTCTTTCATACATAGTGTACGATTTTCCTTTTATGTGCCCTTCCTTGAAGCTAGGTGATTAAATATTTACATCAGTCACTTAATTCAGATCCATCTTTAATGTCCTCCTGGGGCAGTTCGTAGTAGATCACGGAAGAAATGAAACTCATTAATCATCTGTGTTATGTAAGCTCCATCAGCGTTCTAGCACTGATTGCAGCTGTGTCATTCTTACTTTTTTTCATTCAGCAGCCCATTACTAAGTGCTCTGCAAGAAGAACAAACCTCACTTAACAGGTCCACTAATACCAGAACAGAGCATATCGAGGATCAGAGGCTAATGCTTGAACAGAAAAGCTGTCTGCGTGGCCTGTTTTGTTGAATTACAGTTATGTAAAATCTGTAGCTGTAGTCATAACTATTACTTACTCATTCTATTGCACAAGTGAACTCTCTCTCTCCCCACTTCTGTAGATATACAACTTGCTGCATCATGACATTGTGTGATCCACA
>NW_015235721.1:0-683 GCF_001447785.1 Gekko japonicus | reverse complement strand
AGGGAACCTTTACCTTTACCTAATGTAAGTAACTTTTAACAGGTCTATTACAAACACTCTGGAATTCCGTGGGGGGGCACAATTCATTATTCCCTTGAACCTGAATAAAAACAGTCTTTCCTTTCCTTTATTAATAAGCTCCTTTAGCCAAAGGTCTTGAGCAAAATCAATAATGCTACACAACAAAACTAAACATTGAATAAATTTGAATGAGTTTTACCAAGAATAATATAAATTAAAATCCATCATCCATCTACAGAGTAAATTATCAGTGGATCAACATCTGCCAATAAAAAGGAGACCACCCAAGGCTGAACAAAAAATTTACATCTGTTCAGGACGGGCATAAACCCAGAAACCTTGAAATTAAGCCAGTTGAATACAATATAAAATAAGATGATGTATTCCATGGTTTCAATCGCACCTGAAGCACAACAGCAAACAACAGCAAAAACAATCTACAAATGGGGTTTTTAGCAGAGTCTGCAAGACATTCAGTTTGCCTACCATAAAGGTGTGGTGGTAGATAAAATGTTCTTAAAGTCAAGCCATACCACAAGCACCTGGTGCGCATTCTGCTCGAGGGACAAGTGTCGAGAAATAGAAAAGGGTATGGGACATTCAAAGAGATTTGCACTTCAGAGTACTAAATTTTTAACAAAGTTACTTGGATAAAGTATTAG
>NW_015235720.1:0-683 GCF_001447785.1 Gekko japonicus | reverse complement strand
CTTAAAGAGATAATATCTTCCTACAGTCACCTGTCAGCCCCTTTCAGCACTTTGCTATGGCCACAGTCTTATTAACAAAAAGAGATATGTTCTCAAGTTAACTTCAGCATATTAAAAGTCCCAGGAGGGATACTGGATATCCATTAGCACTCCCCATCCCCAAATTTTCCCCTTTAAAAAGCTGCGAAGAGAGCAGGAACTCAGTTTTGTTTAGTGGAGCCAAGCAGGGATTGAGGGGTTAAACTCTTTTCTACCTACCCCGTATGGCCCTGATCCAAATCAGTACTGCATGCGTGCACAATTTGCCTTTTGCAGACGAACAGAGATCCATCATCTTCATCCCATCTGTCTGTGCCATCTTTTTATTGTGTTCAGCTATTTTTAACACAATATCCATATTCAAACATAATGCTGAAATGAAAAAAAACAACAACCCCGGACAAGTCAATGGGAAAAAATTCCAGATATTACCTAGTGTTTTAAAGCAATGATGTATAAATCAAGGAGTCTCAAAGTCAGTCTTTTAAGTCAATGTGGTCCAATAAAAATGGCTGATGATCATATTTCTACTCCCGATCTCATCAGCTCTTTCGAAAAGGCAGGATACAGTACCTCAATTCATCATCTTCAATGTATATTCATGAAGGATCGTTCATACCGCCTTTGCTGGAAGAAGGAAAAAA
>NW_015235719.1:0-683 GCF_001447785.1 Gekko japonicus | reverse complement strand
AAAAAGCCCAGAACACCCTTTGTTTAGGACAGCACTGGCAAAAAGATTCAGTCCAAAAGTCACTGAATGGATTCAATCACGGCTTGCCTCAAAGCAATGGTGTTACCTGCAAAACCAAGGGAATTCACCAGCACAGTGGTATAGGACTTTGTTGCAACTCTGGCAACTGCTCTTTACAGTAGCTGTGGTGCAGTGGAAGTGTGTGTGTGTGTCTTACTAATTAAATGAATGGGCTCAAAAGCAAGGCTTATCTGTCCAATATTTCTACATTGGCAGGATAGGAGCACATCAGCTCAGCCTCACAAATACGAACACGACAGAATCTTGCCTTAGATCTGGGTTCAGAATCTTCTATTAAAAGACCTGCCAGACTTTGACAGATTTTAGGGATACAGAGAAAATCAGGACTATTCAAGCTCTATCCAGCACTGATATGCCAGGCTTAGAAAACCCCTCATCTTGCTACATGACAGAAGAAACCAAAAAACCACTGAACCACAAACCAACATTAAAAAAGTGTTAATACATAGGAAGTGCTTTACGGTCTGTTTCATGTGGGCTGTTATCCGACTAAAGGGTGTCAGTTTCGTTTTTAAGCACAGCCTAAACTATTCAAAATTAGCCAGCAACAACGGCACTGTGCACAAGTTATAGTGGATCCATGCACAACCCATGCACAGCAC
>NW_015235718.1:0-683 GCF_001447785.1 Gekko japonicus | reverse complement strand
AAACCTTTAAAGTCTAGTAAGGGTTTTAACTCCCTAAAATAATGGATAGGATACTTCATCTGCTTGTAGTAACTTGTGGGTTCCACCTGTTCTCCTGGAAGGCACAATTCAGCCATGAGAAAGCTCAAAGCTAAATTTACACTTCAGTTGCTACTTCAGCTTCATTTATTTGGTTGAGTGAGCAAATCAGTCAGAAGCCAGAGTATCTGGGCGACAAAAATCAGAGTGTAGTTACTTACTGACATCTTCGCCTTCCCACAAAGCCTCAGAAGAATTCTGAAGGTTGACCAGCCATCCAAATAATCCATCTCTCTAAAGCACAGAAACAGAGGATTAATATTTTTGCTCTAATATTAATCTAGAGAATAATCTGATGGTTTAAAAGAGTCGAACACAACTGAATGGCTAGCAATAGCAGCAACGTATTTAAAAGGGTGAGCACCACAGTCCTAGTGTTCAGTCAGGCCTGTACCACTGGGTTTGAGTTTTATTTTATTTTACTGTCCTTTACAGGATATGAATTTATCTCTGAGCTACTCCAGCAGTAGTTGTTATTGTAACCCTTTATTTTTTTCAAAAAAATCAGAACAAGTACTCCCTTCTCTGCCACATGACCTTGTTATTTTGTTCACCAATTTTACTTAGTTCTAGACTGTATGTGCCCTCTCTCCAGAAGATGTAGT
>NW_015235717.1:0-683 GCF_001447785.1 Gekko japonicus | reverse complement strand
TTTCCCTGCCGTGTGGCAGGGGCCGATGTGTGCCACCGTGCCCTTGGGCACCAAGTTGCGGACCACTGGTCTAGGTCCTCTTTCTAGCAGTAAGAACTGCATTTTACCCCATCCAGTAAGAGCAAGCTGTTTGTACCAGCATTATAGAAAGCCGGCACTCGTTACGTAATACCAGCCTCATAGTTATTTAATTATAAGGTTTGGTTCTCAAGGATAAAATATACGTGCATTATATGCAGCTTGAGATGCTGAACAAAACCTCTCCCATCAAGAAGGAATAAATGATTTGGATGTGTGATAAACCTATTTGCTTTGGCTTACTGCCCAGAATCTCTAGGGTGTCTTTCAACTGAAACTGTAAGTCTGAATTCATAAACTAATCAAGGATGAATGGATTTTTATCCTCTGCTTCATTGTCTGGCTTTGCAAATGGTTAAGACTGGGGGGCCGGGGAAGGTAGGGTTTGTACCACAGACGTGGTGCTTGAAGTAAGGTCGTCAAGGAGAATGTAATTAAGTAGTAAGTAAGGTGGCAGGTGAGAAGAACACAGGATTCATTCAGGCGGCGGAGTCCCTGGGGGATTAACTACAAAGAAAGTTGGTTGTACATCCTGAAGGGCTTGAGGCTTCAGGTAGATCAGTGTGTTCTCTAACCAAGAGGTACTTTTCTCCCTTTCTCGCAAT
>NW_015235716.1:0-683 GCF_001447785.1 Gekko japonicus | reverse complement strand
GCTTCTGGTTTTTTCCTGGAAGTGATGTCAGTTCTCTATAGGAATCACCAGAAAATCTATGGCACTCCTGGCAATTCCCAGAAAGGCATAACATATGGGCTTTCTGGAACTTATGTCATGCTATCGTCAACAGCCCCCCATTTCCCTGCCCCCCCAATTTTCCCCAGATCCCTGCTCGCACTTGGACCACTTACATCCCTATATTATTCATGAATAATGGTTTGAAATACTATGGTATAAACACAAGAACAGATTAATGCTTTAGAAGATCAGAGAAAAACACTAATAATTTGGAAAGAAATGGCTTGTGTATAATAATAATCTTTTCCTTTACATTACAATACATTTAGCTCAGTGTGAATTAAATCAAACTTAATTTACTTTGTATGGTATAAAGATTTTTTGAAAGTCCATTTTCAGAAGCAGAGAAGATTCACAGAACCAGTACAACTGTGGAAGTGTTCAAGTTCATGAAATATGATTTTCTGGGTCTACTGGTGTATTAACATTAAGATATGATAGTTAAATTATGCAATATTTAGGGCATTTAGAGCAAGATCAGCTGTTTTGCCAGTTCTACTAAGTTGGTTACTTAGAGCATATGATAAGCAGCCCCTTTCATAAAATCAGCACTTGTGGTAAGCAAATAATAATACAGAACTTAGAATAATAGAGTTGGAAGG
>NW_015235715.1:0-683 GCF_001447785.1 Gekko japonicus | reverse complement strand
CTCTTTTTCTACGAAATTACCCCTGTCGATCACCATTACTAAAGATACTCTCTAAATCAAGTTTGCACTTCTGTAGCTAAAATGGCCACATGTCTCTCGAACCCAGGTTGGCAATTCTGAGAAGGATGTATGGCGTAACCTATTTGTTACTCATATTCCAAATGACCTCCTATCAAGTCCTGTTGTCGGATGTTGCTTGGCCACTGCCTTTTCTTGCCATTTGGGTTAGCAACTGAAGAGCCAGAGAGCAGCACTCAGGGGGCTAATTTTGGCCTAGGGGCCATTAGCTGTCGATCCTCACTGAAAGTGCTATGGAGGGTAGGCCATCCATAATATCAAGGTTATTTCCACTACTTCCCAATGGCTCTGTGTTAGGGGATGTAGTTAATTGTTTTAATGTTCTCAGCCCCCAGACTTTGCACATTCAAGGAGTATTTACCTCCTGGGGTTCTAGAGAATGGGTAGGATTGACAAAGGTCACTTACAGGGCCTACCTGGCTGCCATACCATGAAAAATGCAGGTGTGTCCCTGAGAAAAGTTCCTGTCTTTTTTGAGGGTGAGGAGTTTTAAATTCCTGTTCGTGCATTGTAATGCCCTTTCTTTATTCACTTTGTAGCCTGTTTCAACTAAGAGTCTCAGGGTGGGATAATATGTTAAAAATATCCTACTATATAATAATTGT
>NW_015235714.1:0-683 GCF_001447785.1 Gekko japonicus | reverse complement strand
GTAGAGCCTTTTGTGTTTTTCAGGACACTATTTAAAATACTGAATTTAAAATAAAAAGCATAATTGTCAGGCAGTTTGATTTCAGACTATGAATTCTGAGAATCAAATGTAGATTAGCATTTAATATTTGAGCCAGGGGTCATGGTGACTTTACTTGGAATCTATTTCAGAAGCCTTGGCTCATGATATGGATTAGTAATAATTTTGAGGGTGAATCTGAGCACGTGCTGAGTGTCCCCTTACAAATGGAAGTAAAGGGCAAAGATTCTAATTTCCTTGTCAGAGGACTTAAGGACCCCTTTTTTGTTGTTGTTCAGAATGCAAATTGTTATAACTTCTGGTATTGAATATTAGCCATCAAGTAGGCTATGAAGGATGAAATGGTAAATACAGAGTCCAAAATGTGTAGAATGCAGAAAATCAAATATCAGAGGTCAAGTATCCAATGCTGTATACTGTCAACTATAAATGCTGTCAGTTACAACAATTGTTGTCAAACACAAAATATCACTGCATGCCACTTGGAAATATGAAATGCTGCCGATGCAATATATTATCTATCAACTGTCAAAAATAAATATCATTGCATGTGTCAACTGTCAAGTGCCATTGTATGTCAGCTGTCAAATAGTAAATTCCAGTTATCAAATACTGTCAACCATCACATATTGAAATGAGTTTTA
>NW_015235713.1:0-683 GCF_001447785.1 Gekko japonicus | reverse complement strand
CGCTCCTAACCACTACACCAGACTGGAAGACCCCAGCATGAGATGGGCTGAAACCACCAAGGCCCCCCGTTTGAAATCCCCAAGCGAGGCTGTGAGCGAGAGGGTGCTTTGGAGGACATTGGCACATTGGGTTGCCATCAGTCTTGGAAGCGACTTGCCGGCACTTCACACGCACGGTCCATGCACGAAGGGGGCCCTTTAATTTTTCATCCTTTTCTTCTGTTTCCATCCGAATTGCTTCCTGCTCTCTGGTGGCTGGCCAGGAAATTTATTAATCAGTGAAGTGGGTAATGGGGAGAAAGCACTTCTGTGCCTCTTTTTCACATTGCAGTCAAAGGCACGCTTGTCTCCTTAATTTATTCATGATCGTGGCACTGTTGCGAAGAAGAAATTACGGCAAACTTCACGTGAGCGGGGGCTTTGCAAAGTCAAAGCTGAGTCTTCATCCCTTTCGCTTCCGAACCAGGATGGATGCTGATTGACTCCTGAATCCTGCGGTGGCCACAGAGAGCAAGACAAGTTGGAAGACCCCCCGGGCAAGCTGAACTAGCTTCTGAGTAAACCCGAGTGAGAGAATCTCAGACACTGGACTGGGTCACACAGATCCATTCCACACTGGAGAGCCAGTGTGGCGAGCAGGGCTATTTTGGGCCGGGAACGCACAGGAATGGCGTTCCGGTTGG
>NW_015235712.1:0-683 GCF_001447785.1 Gekko japonicus | reverse complement strand
GAAAAAGGTGACAAGAATCAAATTCTGCTGATATGAATGCAAACAAGGGCTTCTGCTTGAGCAAGGATACATGTGTGAATGGAATGACCCCTTAGGATCCAAGTCCTGTTTTTTTCTCCCCTGAAGCATACACCTGGGTTTGCTGAAGTCACTTAGAACTATTAGCTTGGAAAACACCTGCAATGCACCTGGACTCTGAGATAAACTGCGGTTCCAAATGAACTGGCTGGTCTGTTGGACACTGGCAGGCAGTTTGGTCCAGCCAGCAGGGTTTTCTGTTTTTCTTCTCTACAACCTCTGTTTCAACAGCTCTACCTGTAATCTACCTTCTCCACAAGCACAATGACACAGAGAGAAATGCCAACAAAACAGGGGAAGAGATGGGGCTACAGGGTAAAGAAAGCAAAATCAGAGTGACAACTAGAGCTGAACTAGATATCTGCACTTTTGATTTGCACACTGAAATTTGATGTACATCCTTTTTTCATTGGAAAGTAGGCAACTTATGCAGAAAAAGAAATCAATGTTTTCAAAGACATTTAGATAAAAATAGTTCCCTAACCCTGAAGCCACGAAGTTGTAGTGGAAGCCCAAAATGCCCCCTGAAATCCTGGGGGGGGGGGGGTCCTTTTGTTCCCCAAACAAGATCTGGGTGGACATTTTGGGCTGCTGCAGGAGGGGGG
>NW_015235711.1:0-683 GCF_001447785.1 Gekko japonicus | reverse complement strand
ACCTTTTACACCTCTTTTAAAGGGACATTTTTTTTCTTCTAGCTATTGGCAACCCTAATTTCTCTCCTGGAATTTGTCATTTTAAATGCTGGAGAGTAAAATAAAAAGAGGTTTCTCACTTTTGCCTCTTATTCTCTTTCTGAATGGCTCATAGAAAGGTGAAGAAATAAGGAATCTGAAACATTACTGGTATACATCTTGGCCTGACCAGAAGACCCCTGACCAAGCACCTCCCCTGTTGCAACTGGTTCAGGAAGTAGAAGAAGCCGTGCAGTGTGCCGAAGAAAAAAATGCTCCAATCATTGTTCACTGCAGGTAGGTTATTTTCACATCATTGAACCTCCATATTCTCTTTGAAGAGAAAGGAGAAGAAAAGGGGGAAGTCTGCATGATTTCTGTTTTCCTCTAACATTTCCTTCATTGACCCTTCCCTAACAATTTTTGCTGGGCTCCACTCCCTGGGAAAGGAGGTATTCATTTGGAATGATCTGGTTGACTTGGGTTTTCCTCCCCTAGCCATAAAGATTCACATATTTGGTTGCTGATCATCTGTATCCTAGGAGACCTTTGCACTTAGGCCTTCTTAGGTGTGCCCCGTGGTGACAACATTCCAAACCTGATTTAAGCATATCTTGTACAAGCATCCCGCTAAGGGCTCAGAGGGAGGAAAAGGAGCAATGAGT
>NW_015235710.1:0-683 GCF_001447785.1 Gekko japonicus | reverse complement strand
ACGACTGGCATTAAATACTGTTAAATGTGTTTCTAAACTGTGGGATACTTTGCATGCTTTACTGAAGACGTTAAGGACAAAAAAAAGTTCTAATACGAGTTAACATAATTTTGCGATTCATTAATTTGGCTTATCATGTGCAGAAATGTACTCAGGGCTTAGCTATGCATCAAAAGTAGCACATATATTGAAAATAATCCTGTCATATGTGTCGGATGTGGGATACAGGCAATATTAAGTGAACTTTGGGGACTGCTAGGTTAGAAATCCTGGGTGTCCTCTCAAAAAACAGAGGTTGCTAAGCTTTATCAAAGAAAGGGGATTTTGGCTTCAGTGTTCCCTAAAAACTAATTTATATCGGATCCCGATAATACATGTTGTATTCCATGTTTTGAGAAGCAGCAGTTAAATACCTGAAAATATCGTTAGTGGTCCAGATTCAGTTATTAGTCACAATTTTCCTAGGTATCTTAGGCTACCTAGAAAATTACTCTATTGTAATAAACAGGTTATTTCTCAGGTCAACTAGACCATAAGTGCTGACTGTCTAGGTAAGTTTTATTTATTTATTATATTTCTGCCCTCATCAGAGCTACCAAGGTGAAATTCCAGCTGTTATCCTATGCTGCTTCTTTCATTTGTTTTAGTAGGGCGGCCAGTTCTGGGTAGAGAAATACCTGGAG
>NW_015235709.1:0-683 GCF_001447785.1 Gekko japonicus | reverse complement strand
GGCCCTCAGCAGGGCAGTTACCCCACAGTGCCAGCTCACAAAGTCCTCTCTATCTTATTGTGTCACTAACAGCCTGTCGATAGAAGAGAAAAGAGAGACGGGGCGTCGCGAGACGCCGCTCTGATCAGATCTTTCCTGGCAGCCTCGTACACAGCTAGGCCGTTTGGAAGCCTGGCATCGAAGCACCTTCTCTTGGGAAGGCTTTCTGCTTTCATTCATCCAGGGACTGCATTAATTAAGCCATCAATCAACTGGGAGGCTTGCTGGGCTGGGCCGCTTCCCTCATCAGGTTGACCTTGGCTTCTTGGATGCTCCCTTCAAAAATTTTGATGGATATTGTTAGCTGTAATCATTCCCTCAAGGTTGTGGACATCTATTTTGTTCCAGAGATTAGAAGAACAACAACATTTGTATCCTTCATATTAACCAGGTTTTTTTGCCATCCATCTGTAGCTTCAGGCTCCAATTGCTCTTCTAGCGGTGTGGTATGATGTGCCATTTAAGTACCAATGCTGCAAAAGAGAGGGGAATATAAATAGGGGGGAATGAATATTCTCTACCTGGCCTATTCTTATTGTTGCAAGTGCCTGAAAGGCACACAGAGATGCTAAAAGGAATTGTGCCTTTACATATGTACATTTTTGAAGTTTTATAAGTCCTTAGTAAAGGTAAAGGTTCCCTTG
>NW_015235708.1:0-683 GCF_001447785.1 Gekko japonicus | reverse complement strand
CCCCCCCCCCATCGTGGGGCCACCACCTATGGCTGATGGGCTGAGGCCAACTTGGTGGGGAGTTATGCCAGCCCAGGCTTATGAACAGTCTTTTCAACACACCTGTTGGTTTCTGCAACTCTGATCCAATGTCATAGACAATGTGATGACTGAGATGAGCAAGAGGAAGCAGGGTATTGTGACTGGAAGTGGATTTCCAGAAGAGAGGTTTCATAATACTTCTGTATACTAACAACCTGCTGGCACTAGTCAGAGTAATTTCTTTCTCTTCCTCCCGTATGTTCTTCATCCCACAAACCACTGGCAAATGAAATACAGCCGCTTGGGAATTTTTAATTGAAGAGAGGTAGCTTTTTTGCCTTATTTCATCACCTTTTTAAAAAACTTGTGTCCTGAATGAGGAAGTATTAGCAGCTGACCCATTGCATCCAAATCCAAGGCAAGTGTGCTAAACAATGGGTAGGAACCCCAGTCCCCCATCTGTAACCAGGGGAGGCAACCAGAAGAGAGCCCAAAGTACTCTGTGAAGAACAGATACTGACTGAAGTGGCAGGCAGTGCACAGAAGAAGAATCAGCCATGGGCTCCCTCCATCTTGGTCTGTCTTATTTGCTACATCTACAGGAGTATTCCTGTCTGAGATTCTAAAGTTTTGCCCCTTTCCAGAAAGGGCCATGAGAAAAA
>NW_015235707.1:0-683 GCF_001447785.1 Gekko japonicus | reverse complement strand
GGCGACTGAGAAGGCCGGCGCGAAGACAAAACAACACCGAGGAGCTACCGTAATTACCCTAAGAGACCAGCAGCCGAATTTTGTATATGAAGGGGAAAGCTGTCTTCGTGCTCGTGCCGTGGGTGAGCTTTACTTTGGGAGTGTGAAAAGCCTTTGCCGGTCGATGGGGATGCTAGCGGGATGAATCAGGATCCTATAAACTTGTAAACAACGGCATTACTCTTTAATTATCTTTTCTTTTGGCTGCAATAACCTAATGACTGGACAAACAGAGAATATAGACTTGAACCCCTCAGTTGCTGATTACCTAAACATTAAAAAATGAAGACTTAATTACTGTTAAACTGATTGAGCTGGACTATTCTCAAGAACTTCCTAACTCAATAGGCTTTAAAGGCGGTTCTATAACCCTCCCTGGGAAACCAATATGTGGGAGGCAGTAGATGTGGTTTAAGAATATTAGTGCTTTGAATTGTAACTTTTCTCTTGGGCTGTGCTCTTAATGTCTGGAATGATTTGGTTTGATGAATGGTGAATGAGCTGTATGTTATCATGGTTAAGAGACAAGAAGGATAAGAGAGAGGAAGGGAAGTAATTGATTTTGATAGTGTGTGACATTAAAACAAAATGGCTAGTGGATCAAGAAGACCCTCCATATCTGGACAGACAGGACAGGCAGGAAT
>NW_015235706.1:0-683 GCF_001447785.1 Gekko japonicus | reverse complement strand
CCCACTTTCCTAAAACATGGGGCAGGTGCAACATTTGGGAATGATTCTCAAAAGAGCTACTAGTGCCCAAGCCATTGAATATTGCTGGCATATGACGTAGCTCAGGCATTTAATAATGAGTTAAACCCAGCTATGGCTGCCCTGTGTCTTAATTTCAATTCTATCACAGAGCATATTTGACTAGTTGTAGTGTTCTCAGCTTCAGTTTCTGCTGCTCTCTATAAAATGACAAAACAAATTGTAATGGGTATGATCTACTTACACAGTGGACACTGTGTCTGCTTGTTAAGAAGCCTGATAGGGATCAACACAGCTGTTTTTGCCCCTTAACCATCCTACACCCACCTCTTTCCACATCCAGCCCTTCCTCTCTTCCCAGCACAGTTACTGAAGCTCAGAACACATATCTGCAAAAGGGAGAGATGGATGGATATGGGTTATGGAAGGTGTGTGGAGACATTTCGTTCCCCCAATAACACATTTAAAGAATGTGGTGGAGTATGGGAGGAATACAGTGTCCACTGGACGGTATGTGGCAAATGTGGATACCACACCCGCAGTGCGAGTGGACCATGCCTATGTGATTCATGCAGTAAGAAGATGTACTATGTATCAGAGAAAAGATTACACTGGTGCAACTATTAATTTTCCCAGGGCAATTCAGGAAGCATGCATCTGAAAAC
>NW_015235705.1:0-683 GCF_001447785.1 Gekko japonicus | reverse complement strand
ACCTCTCTTGTCCTCTGTATACACTGATCCCCATGAGATACGCCAACACCTTCCAATATGGCAGCAGGCATAATGACTTGATCTCTATCTTCTGTTGCAGGCTCTCCCTTTTCATTCTTTATTCAGAGGAAAAGCTGTATGAGTTTAAATTCCATATCCCCGACGAGTGGGGCTAGAAGTGGGACTCGGTGTTCTCAAAGCAGATTATGATGAGTCTGGCAGTCTGCTAAGACAAGACCGAAGAAACCCCAGCTCGGCCTTAGGCCGAAAGGCCATCTGTATTTGCAATTGTAGCACAAATCTGTTAACAGGAAATCTCTCATCAACCAAGGTCAAATGTTAAGTTAGCCTTGTGGTTTTTTGGCAACCAAACTCTTGGCTGTGTTTCTGATAAGATGCCAAGAAACAGTATGCCTGATGCCACTGGATATAGAAGAGCTTCCGCTTTATGATGGATCCAATATGCATCTGACTAAGTGACTCCAGAAGGTAGCTCTGGATGACTGTTGATTTGTTTGCAATACTATTAAACATCTGTATGAAGCCACTGGATGAGAACATCAGGAAGTGTAGACTGTGCGGAGGATATCTCTCTCCTCCATCACATCTGGGAACCTCGGTGGCTTCCTTGAACCGCGACTTGAGCTCGAGTAGGCGCTGCATGAAATTGAAGTGCCAAAAAT
>NW_015235704.1:0-683 GCF_001447785.1 Gekko japonicus | reverse complement strand
TCTAAAGATGAATCTCTGAACTTGCATTTCTAGGCCAGTATAATAAGGGAATCTCATGCTTTCAAGGAGAACATTGTATTATATCTTTCAGCTTATTGAGCTCCCGTTCTTTAAAGTACTCAGAGAATGCAGTGCTCTCCATTTTGGCTTCCTTCTTTTTTCCTGAGATGACAAATAGATACACTGACTCCTTGTTTCACCACCGCCACAGTCTCTTGATCAGAGAGGCCGTGTCAAAGTGTATTAGGTGATCTCTCTAACAAAGCTGTTATTGTGCTTTTCTGTGTAATACATCTGAAGTCAGCGGCCAATAGACCCAATGGTAAAGACAGCCCTACGTGATGCCTCTAGGTCCTCATTTTCTGCCTTCAAAGCAGGGTAGCAGAGCTTTGTTTTGTAACTAGACAGCAGGTAAAACTCCCTATGAATTAAAAAAAGTACATCTGGAAGGAAAGCTCTAGCCTAGCCCTTTGCATGTTGTGCTAGTTTTCCAGTTACAGAAAATCATTGCGTGGAAAATTTGGAAACCCTCACCTGTAACATGTACAGTCCATTCTACCATCTCAGCACACTGTCACCTTGTTGCCACCACCTCATTCTGATGCATATCTAGGCCAGGCATATATGCCCTCTGTTCCTGGTCTGATTCCAAAGCGATTTCACACAAGAGCTGCACTGTGGTC
>NW_015235703.1:0-683 GCF_001447785.1 Gekko japonicus | reverse complement strand
TTTTTTGGGGGGGGCTGCAATACTCAACCAGGAGCAGAAGAAATGTCCCAGGAAAAGACAGGGTAGTGTGCCCTTGAATCATCTCTGTCCCAGCTGGTGGGAGCTGTCCAAGGTACCAGATGCCGCTCTGCGTCTTTAAAAAGAGAGGGCTAGGGTGGTTGAAAGCAGGACTATCTATTAATGGATCCCTTTTGCTCCAGGCCACTGCCAGGTGTCACACGTCAGTTGCGTTCACGGCACAGACCATGAAGTTAGTTTCTGTTGGCCTGGTGTAAAATACAGACCGGGAAGGGTGAAAAGCAAAGCAAAAGTGCCCCCGTCAGCCAGAATAAGAGATATGATTGGGAACAAGCGCCAGAATTTAGACCTGAGCTCCGACACACAAAGATTTCCTTTTAAAAGGCATGAGGGGACTTTCTCCCCCTCCCACAAAGCAAGAGTCTTGGATATTGATCAGCTGTCCAGCTGTATGCTAAGCATATAGCTCCCCACCCTCCACACTGATCAAGGCATAGTTCTCCCAGAAGAGCCTGGTAAGCAAGGGGAAATACATACACAACTCCTGTTCAAGATTAAGCCCCTGGTGTGCTCTCTCTCTCGCTCTCTCCCCTAGAGCCCTTGATGTCCAGTGTACAATCACGAAGGCGTTAATTCCCGCTGGGCAGGTGAGCAGGGATTGAAGA
>NW_015235702.1:0-683 GCF_001447785.1 Gekko japonicus | reverse complement strand
TTTTTCCCTAATCAAGAAGAAACAATCTAAGTGTTCTTTTTCTCATTTTCAAAGCCTCCTGAGGGTGTAGTCGGAACAACTATGCTAGTTACAATTCAATTAAATGACAATCTCTGCAGAATAAATTACTGACATGCACATGCATTTAGAGTTTTCAAAATATCCATAAAAGCTTCACTAAAGGACAAACTCCCACAATTTTATGAGTTTTGCAAATGTTCATCAAAGTAAGTTTCAAAATGGTTCCAGCTTGATATAACCCTTTCCTGTACTGAACACTCTTCAAAAGAACTATGACATAACTGCAATGCTCTGACACAGTGTGGTCTCTACATTCTAGCTTTAAAGATTTGTCTCTCTCCCCCCCCAGCATATAGTTTGCATTTTTAACAGACATTTTAAAGCATTTCTCATAGGGATTCCAAATTTACAAACTCATTTGAAGTAGCCAATTAATAGAAAACCACCAAGAAAAGATTGGTGCTCACATCACATTGCTTGCATGCATCTACACTGCATGCTTGCTGATCATCATAAATTATGCACCCATGGAGTTCAGTGGAATTATTTGCACTGGAGGTAGGGCACCCTGTAGGTCTGGTATTGACATTAGTGCTTACTGAGAACCAATGTACACCAAGAAACTGACACCAAGGAATATGTAACTTGGACAAATGCTTTGG
>NW_015235701.1:0-683 GCF_001447785.1 Gekko japonicus | reverse complement strand
CAACAAACTGGTGAGGGGGGCTTTTACGATGACCAGTTCTAAGAGGCCTTCGAAAGCCTTGTACTGAATGCAGAACTGGCCCACCCCCTTGATCGCTACGGGGTTTCTCTGAAAGTCTCTGAGCCTGAGGCCGGTGGTCTCTAGAGTAAGTCCCCTGTTAGGGCAGAGCCTCCTGAGGGTATCCTTGGAGATAATGGAAAGTGACGAGCCCGTATCTGACTCCATCTCACACGGAGCGCCCTCAATACAGTGACTGTCAGTTTGCGGGCTGACCCCTGGGGCAAGTAATGTACCCGATTGTAGTTGATCATGCTGGACTTGAGTTCAGTTTTCCCATGGTGTGCTGAGGCTGTCCGGTGATTTCCCCGCAAACAGCAGTCACGGGCGATGTGGCCTGGTTTACCACACGTTTGGCAGATGGCGTCGTGGAACCTGCAGGTCTTTCGTTCATGAGGATCCCCGCAGCTGGCACAGGCAGTCGACCTGGGTTGTCTCGTGGATGCTTGTGTGGATGGGCAGCTGGCTGGTGCTCTGCTTTTGTGGGCGTCGGGCCGGGCGTGAAGTCGCACCTGATGGGTTCCTTCCTCTTCCGAGAGGTCGGAGTCTGGAACAGCAGTGGCCTGGTGTGCGGTGTGTGTCTGACGATTCTTCTGGGACTTCTCGAATGCAGTGGCAGTTTGCAG
>NW_015235700.1:0-683 GCF_001447785.1 Gekko japonicus | reverse complement strand
AGAATAGTCAATAGAGTGTCCAAAAGGCCTTGAAATGGAAGAGGTGTGGTCAGTGATTCTTCTATGCCGATCTCAGGTGTAAAAAAGATAAGCACAGCAATTATTCTGGGATGGGTTGTAAAGGCTGCAAAGCAGAGGAAGAAGAGGTGGTACTAGTCTCTGAGGTCCCAGCATGGCCCTGCCATGTGTCAGCAGCCCGTAAGTTCCACATGGCCTGGCTATAAACATTTTCAGACTTTTGTCTGGGCAGCAACCGAACTGTAGCCTGGCTTGTGTAGCTTCCTAGTGTGCTCCAGGTGTCTCTCTGCTTCTGCTCTTCCGCTTTCTCTCTAACTGCCTTATCCCCTCTCATTCTGCCAGCTTCCGTATTCGGTTCTCTGCTTGCACCACCCATACAGGCCCCTTTCAGATAGACTCCTCAGCATGGCCCTTCTGTGGTTTTGTCCTAGGACTCCATTACACTGTGGTTCTGATCTTGGCAGGACTCACACTTTGGCTCCCTGCAAGCTCAGCTACCCATAGCTCAGCACTGACATAGTTTTCCGTTGCCCTTTATAAGGCAAGCATCCTACATTCTCTGGCCTTGGGCTGAAAAATAACTAGGCCCTTCTTTTTAGCCCACCTCTGCTCTTGAATGCTTGCTCCTCAGCTAGATCAGGCTGAATCTGCATCTGCTGTGTAAA
>NW_015235699.1:0-683 GCF_001447785.1 Gekko japonicus | reverse complement strand
AGCCATAGATGGATTGCAGATTTTGGCTGGCAGGCAGTTTTGGTCACCAATAGCACTCTACATCAGGACCTGGGACAGTGCACTGTGGATGCTGTAGGCAAAACTAAGGCTAGCTAGTGGGACCTAGGTTAGTGAGCAGGACAACTTATATGCTTGTCTAGGGCTTGCCAGATGTCGACTCAGGGCTGAAATTCTTAAGCAGGAAGGTGTGTATTCTAAGCCCCTTTCCCTGGAATAAATCAACCTCTGTTAAAGGACCAGATCTTAGTTTATGAATTGTGCCCTCCAGCCAAGGTAATTTCTCCTGTAGCTTCTGTGATGTCCATATGGCAACAAGTAGAGGCGTGTGTGATTCCTATAGCTGAAGGAGTTTCCAGGGAGAAATTTGTGTGTGGTGGCAACAGGAAAACTTTCATGTACAGCACATAAGAGAGAGCAGTCTTCCCTTGGGATTCTTTCTGTTCATTCAAGAATACCTTGATGACTGCTTCTTGAGATGGTACAAGAGATTCTTGAGATGGTATTAGCAAGCATCCTTGATGTCCCAAGATTCTTCTTCTGATGTCTAGGTCTTCAGCTGTGAGATTCCCATTGTCACTTGTTTCTAGCAATGAAATAACTAATGAATAGATCTATATTGTATAAAAAGTACTTCAGCCACCCTGAGCCTGCTTTGGCAGGGA
>NW_015235698.1:0-683 GCF_001447785.1 Gekko japonicus | reverse complement strand
GGACTGGGGAATCAAACCTGGCTCTCCCACACACACACAAAATAAAACATGAGACTTTGACCACCCCCATTCAATTGAGTATAGGGAAGACTAGGGTTATGGTTATGGTTATCCAGCAGCCAGCCATCTGGCCATGTTGCCAAGGGGGATGCCTTTGCCTCCCTGGAAGGAGGAAGAGGAAGGCTGTCCTTGCAGCAGGGTCCTTTGGCGGAGACAGAGCCAATGCTTTAGAACAGCTAGCTCCACCCCTGCTTGCTCAGTCTTCGCCTCGTGCTCGGGCCACCCTCCCACCCCATCTACAGTGCAGGCTTTGGCTGGTTGCCCTTCATGGGGGCAGGTAGGAATTTTTCACCCCTTTCCTAGCTGGCTTTTTGGAGGGAGTGTTTTTGCCTACCCTGTTCTGTGGTTCAGCGGATTGTGGAATTGGCTGGGATGGTGCGATATCATTAGGCTGGTCACTTTATAGTTTGGCAGGATTGGGTTCTGGCATTATTATGCAGCTCAGTGAGCACCATTGAGCAACCCAGTTGGTGTCTAGGAGACTTGCAAGATCACCCTTTGGGCTATGTGGCCCAGGGTGAGGAATGTGGACTGCCACTTGGGATTCCTGGGATAGATCCTCCCCTTAAATTGTGCAGCTTAGGGGGCTTGGAACTCCAGGGCATATCCCAATTGCTGTGCTG
>NW_015235697.1:0-684 GCF_001447785.1 Gekko japonicus | reverse complement strand
GAGAAAGAGAGACCAGAGTTTTAAGCTTCACCACAAGAAACAGCAAGAAAACACGACATCGGTATTTAAGAACCACAATCCTAACGGCTTTCCTGATTAGCCAGAGCACGGCAATTAGAGTTTTAATCCATTACGCTTGATTAATCCATTAAGTCTCGCCCCTTGTGTTTGTTCAACGTGTTTTATGTCTGTCGATCGTTGCAGAGTGTTTAATTTCGGATCCACGTGTAGCAAGTGGTATTTGTGTCTGGCGATTACAGGGAAGGAAGCTCCGGCCCTGGGGCCTGAGGAGGCCGGAAGGGGGTCGGAGGTTTGCCCTCTCGTCTGTAGCGATATAAATTCTCAGGATCACCCACCCCCTCTGCACTTTTCCCTCTTTCTCTCTACCGTGCCCTTTTCCCTCTCTCTGTTTCAGTCGGCAGAGAACAGCCCCCTGGGGAACTTCTTGAAAGGGTTCATCGATGTCCCCTCCTGCCATATAGGTGAGTGTCTGTGGAAGCCGCCATCGGAGGAGACAAGGGGGGGGGGAGGCTCCCAGTGCACCCTTGGGAGGATTGGATCAAACTGGTGTCCACAGAGTACCCCTGGGCACACAAACACACACATCTGCGATGCTGTGGCTGCAAAGAGGACCTCCCCCCGGCGGCTCTTTCGCCTGGCAAAAATACCAGGTGCCATCAGGAG
>NW_015235696.1:0-683 GCF_001447785.1 Gekko japonicus | reverse complement strand
GGGGGGGGGAGAAGTCCTTGCCCAAACAGGATTACAAAAGAAATTGGCATATCATTTACAGGGGCCTCCTTATCATTATCATTAGTGCTAATGCCATCATCAGTTCCCCAGCGAAAGCAGAGCCTCTGGGGCCTTTCTGCCTCCTGACAGAGGAGACACCAGTGTGCAGATTAATATGCAGCTCTGCTTATGCTAATGGCTGCTATTTGTAACATTAATATTTTCTTTCACAGTTTAAAAAAAACAACAATAACAATAACAATAATGGTTTGTCTTGACAATGGGTGCTCTAATGTGTTTCGCGAGAGTCGGAAGAAGGAAAACAAAAGCCGGTGACCTAATTCTGATCACAGGGAGGGAGGACTGAAGGTGCCTCTCTATTGATGGCCCATTAGCTGCTGTCTCTTGTGCAGAGGGGGATAGCCTGGGGAGCTGGGTGGCCAGTGGCCAACCCTGTGCTTTTTGCAGCAGCTTGATATGCAGAGGTTTAGCAGGAGAGACATTTCAGCCGCATCTATCCATGCCATGGAATGATTCACTTACTAAATGTCTGTTGTGCTTTTAAAGGCAGGAGGGCAGGACCAGAAAAAGGGGGGGGGGGAGAGGAATGTGGCAGGCTACTGCTGAGATTGTTTCCTTGAAGTGAACTCAGAGATGATATTCAGTTGCCCAAAGTGACACAA
>NW_015235695.1:0-683 GCF_001447785.1 Gekko japonicus | reverse complement strand
TGTGCGACTGAACAACAACAACAAGGGCTGGAAACAATAGATGAAGCCTTAATGAATGCTAAGTTCTGATGTTGGTTCCCCTTAGTAAGTCTGTTGCTCCTGCCTTCAAAAGACATCTGAATCATTGCTGCTAGGCTTTGTGGATCAGGCTAGGTTCTAAACAGGTTGCTGTTTAGAAAAGACAATGCAGAAGATCAAATCTCATATTGTCAGATACCTCTGTAATAACTCCATTGATACCCTGTTACTAATTTTACAACAGCAAAAAGGCTCAATCTGATCTACAATGGGCACAATATGGTGCTTGGAGAAACTTCTGTAGGGTATAAGAGCCAACATTCTACACTTGACATCTCAGCACATACACAGTTGCTCACCATACCAGATCATTACAGGAAAATGGGAGACATGTACATTCCACCACCATCCCCGTATCTCTATATAGTCCTCTCCTATCCCCCCAGTAAAGGAACACCACTGCAAGCTTGGTCTTCCTTGACAAAGCAGAAACCCTGGAAGGAATACTGAAGGCTTCCCACTCCCCACAATGTCTTCCATACTGTCCATATTTATGATAGTTCCTATTCTCTGATACCTATTCCTGGCCTTATTTTGGCCTTTTAAGAGTTGTTTTGTTAAAACGTTTCATGTGAGATGTTAGATTGTCAGTCTTCAAGGTTCAC
>NW_015235694.1:0-683 GCF_001447785.1 Gekko japonicus | reverse complement strand
CTCTGCGCCCCCATCCCTCACCAGTGGCCAGGGGGGGGCGACGGGGACGTGGCCAATGGCCATCCTATTCCCAACCCAGAGTTGTCGACCCTATCCACTGCAGACGTTCTGTTCACACCAACTGGGAGCCCACCCACCCCATGTATTGGGAGCTCAGGTCACATGATTCCCGACTTGATGCAAGAGAACAGTTACAGAACAGAACGTGGGAAGAGAATGTCTGCGGGAGGCTATTGTCTGCTGAGCTACTGTTAAAGGCAGGGACCGGCACAAACAGCCGGCAAACCTAAAGTCTAAGAAGCTTTAGATTTGCCCTCATATCTTCTGGAATGTCATTTTTACAACCCCTTGTGCTCGGGGGTGGCCAGGAATAGATCTCCGGTTATTGTTATGTCTCTTTTTTTAATCGATTTGTCACATTTATTAGGTTTTTAGAATATTAGTTTCTCGATTCAATCTACGTTTGCTTTCTTTATTTCTGTTCAGGAACCTCTTAAGAGCCTCGGGAGGCTGAAGGGTGGCATATAACTTTTTAATTAAATAAATTAAATGGGATTTTTATTGGGCCTACCTCTGAAGATTAAGCACCTTAAAATAAATTGCTTTATTTATAAACAGCAGCAATATTCGGTCTTCTGAAAACGGGAACAGCCGGCTTCCTTTATAGCACAATTAATGTTTTT
>NW_015235693.1:0-683 GCF_001447785.1 Gekko japonicus | reverse complement strand
GGGCAAGTTCACAATTTACCAGTTCCTTAACACTGTAAAGTATAAAGGACTGTTTCTGAATGATAAATGCTAGCACCATATATGCATCTTCTCTTCTGGCAATACCTTTCCCTTATGTATTGTATAATCAATCTAGATTAACTTTAGCTTGTATGCTTGCCTAGCCAGTGATAAGGAAGTAGCAATAGCATGTTGTAGCCTTTTTAAAATTTGGTCTTTGGTGAGGGGTTGTGGCTCACTGCTAGAGCACATGCATTGCATGCATAAGGTGCTAGGTCTAATCTTGGACATCCCCAAGTTAAAGAATATCAGATATCAGGTGCTGGCAAAACTTTTTGACTGGTAGATTTAGATGGATAGTTGCTAGTAGTTGACTGGTAGTTATTCCCCAAAGTTGGAGGTATGGTAGACAATATTGAGCTAGGTGGACTGACTTGTTAGCAGGCAGGACCAGGTGTTGATATTTCTTTTTCTGGGGTCATCTGTAATATCCCAATGTGGTGGTTTTTAATCAAAAACAGTAGGAAAAAAGGCTGAAGAACCTCTGCAGAGCAAACACCAGTGAGCTCCAGATCCTTTTGCATCCAGATGCAGCTGTGCTGAGCATGAGGCTTGCTAGGAGAAGCATTACATAGTCATGGGTTACCGTTATTACTTAGCAGTAGAAAAGAGTAAGAGTCCAG
>NW_015235692.1:0-683 GCF_001447785.1 Gekko japonicus | reverse complement strand
CATTAGGCCTCATATTTTCTTTCCAGGACTCCCCTTTAGGTGGCCTTATGTTTGAAGTGATGCACGAGCCATTTGTCTCAGCAATACGAAATGTCCTTGGGACAGGGCATGCTATGCATTTAGAGTGCACCGATCCCAGGACTGTAACGCTTCCGATTGCCATTAGCCTTCCCTGGCCACAGTTTGTGAATCCACGTTCACGTCTACGTGTGCCGTCTTCAAGGGTGGTAGGATCATGGTTATAATAATTGGTTGTCAGAAATGTTCTGCATCGTTGGCTGATGTGCTGCATCCCGGGCCGTCATTATTGTTGGGTTTGACAGCACAAGTCTTTTGCCGTGCCAAACCTGCCTCCTGTCAGCGCCGTTAGCGCGTGTTTCCGTGCCATCGCAATATCCATTCTTCTGTAACAGCTTCAAACGGCCGATGTGCTTGGGTTCCGAAAACCTGGCGTGCGGTGACAAAGGCAAACGGCTCCAGAGAGTCCGTCAGAATTATACAGCCTGTCCATCAAGCCAATAAGGTACAAAAATTGTATTGCCGGGGATGGTGCAGGAGGTACGCAGGGAAGCCTTGCCAATCTTACCTTCATTCTCATAGGCTGAGACCACATGAAAAGCCTTTCTGGGCCTTCGTGGACACGGCTTCATGAAGAGGCAGGATGGGATTGACTCACTTACCTA
>NW_015235691.1:0-683 GCF_001447785.1 Gekko japonicus | reverse complement strand
TTGGATCCTCAAGCTAAGGACAGCTGCCTGCTATACAGAAACATTTGAAAAGCCCAGGTGGGGAGGCATTACCAATGCTATGGACTGAGGAATGCTGATCAGCACAGCACCAATGCTGTCCTAAACCCTTCTCAGCCCAATGGATTTAGAAGGGAGTACACCTGCTTAGGATGGCACTACATCCTTTTACGTTGGGTCGTTGTTGGAACTATCCAAAGGGTATGATCTCCTGCCATATCTGCCCAACATATCAAATGGCACCTGACAAATTAACTGGACTAGTAGAGAGGATAGAGAAACATGTGTTGTTTCCATGCTGGACCAAGGGCTGTAGCCTGATTGAAACAGATCCAGAAGATCATTACTACATTGCAACTTCCTGGTAGCTTGATGCACAGTTTTAGTCACTTTAGTATTAATTAGTTCCAAGGTGCTGAATCCGTTATTCCAACAAATGGCAAGGAAATCAAAATATTATGATCACTCGATGTTGCTTTGAGACCTTTGCCCCAATCAAGCAAGAGTGATTGGCACATGAAAACAAGCTTCCATGATGACAATTGCATTCATTTGCATAAGTCCATACGTCTTTCATAAACTGATTGTCTTGCTGGATGAGTTGATCACGTTCAAAGGGATGCATTCAGCATCTGCTGATCTTTACTGGTATAAAATGGATATGA
>NW_015235690.1:0-683 GCF_001447785.1 Gekko japonicus | reverse complement strand
GATGCGGCTGCCATCAGCCCGCCAAAACCGGCAGAAGGTATCCTTTTGATAGATGTCACATAATGCTAACACCACCCACAATTAAATATGAAAACAATGAATTTTGAACTTGAGGCAGTGCTAAAAGAGTATAGAGATGGCAAGTAGTCCCTGATGTGTTGTTCATTTACCCTGTTGGGTCACCAGGGTGGATTTCTCTGCCTACAGCTGAACATTGGATGGCCTTTGTTGCCCCTTTCTAAACCCTTTAGACTCACCAAAAGTAGAAGTCTTTGAAACCCTGGTAACTCGCCCTACAGATATTTTGACTCCAACAGTCAATATCTTCTTCATTAATCTTGTCTTTGTTTAGTTTGCTTTATTTATTTTGTTCTCACAGCCCTGATTTTTTTAAAATTTCAAATAACATCCAATGGTGTGTTCACAGGGACAGAACAAACAGAACTTTTGATTTGTTTGAAACAGTTTATGGTGGGGTAAAATGCCTAACCCAAAAGGATGTTCTCCAGCACAAGGCACATAAAAGTCATTCCTCTTCCTCCCAGACAGTGGCTCTGTTTGTGCACATGTAACTTTTCCTCTTTTGTGCCACCAGAGACTCTCTTCAGAGAATGCTTAGGGACAGCTTTTGCTTTTAACAGAAACTTTATATAATTTCAAAGGTGTATGTATATTTGTAGCAA
>NW_015235689.1:0-683 GCF_001447785.1 Gekko japonicus | reverse complement strand
CGGAGGGAAAAAGGCAGCCAAATATTTTCCGGAAGAAGAGAAAGAGAATAAATCCAAAGAGGAGGAAAATATTGAAGAAAGCTTTAAGGAAAGCTAAAGACTGTATTTTTAGACGCCTGAATTTGGGCATGAGGTCACACAGGAAAGTCAAGTGGAGAGGCAACTTAAAAGAATATAAAGACCATAGGCATCTGAAAGAAAATAGGGAAAACCTGTGTAAAAAAGAAATAAAGTTTAAGCTGATTGCAAAGGTTTTTTACAGGCGGGGGATAAGCTAATGATCTCAACCAGGTAGCTATAATAGGTCATGATTGAACAGGAATAAGAATTTCTTTTTTGCGGGTCGATATGTGAGTTGGCTTTACAGATGAATTTTGCGAATATGGTCTACATAAGTTTTCTGGATCCTGAGCATTAAGGATTTATATGGATTATGGGTTTGTAATTTATATTTTAGGCAGGTTGCTCTGCCATGTTAAAAGTTATATATGAAGAATAAGCTAAAGAAGGGCTAAATAACAATGGTATTATATTCTATGTTTTGAATTTATACAGATGCTTGTTTTGAACTTAGTGAGAGACGAAACAACCAGTTAGGTGACATAACTTAACCAATTAGTTGCTAACAGGGTTTTTCTGTTTAACATATATAACTTAAGAGATGGGACAGACCAAATGTATTA
>NW_015235688.1:0-683 GCF_001447785.1 Gekko japonicus | reverse complement strand
TTGCTCCGGCCGGTACCTGTATGACAAAGGTGCCCAGCACGATGCTGCAAAAGATGGGGTTGCCGAAAATGCCATCAAAGACGTTGCGCTCGCCGTGGATTTTGCGGGCGTTGATCTCGTTGAAGAGCTGCATCATGACAAAGGTGTTGAAGATGATGGTGTAGTGCTCCGAGGACGGGGAGTGCAGGGGGGCATTGCGGCCACTGTCGATGTCGAAAAAAACCTCGCCTGCAAATGGGGGGAAGATAGTAAAGCGGCACATCATGGGGCAGATACCGGACTCAGCCAACCAGCCAATCAGCCAACTGTCTCTTCCTCTGTCCCTCCCTCCCTTCCCGCTGATTGGCTCAAACCCGCCCTCCAATCCCAGATCAGCACCATAAGAACCCACCCACAAAGAGGAGGGTGAAGATGATGGTGAGCTGGTACACGGCGTGGCCCAAGATATTCTTCATCATGGTGCGGGAGATGAGGGGCTTGTTGCGTCCGTACGGCTTGCGCAGAAGCAGGGACTCTGTCGGGGGTTCGGTGGCGAGGGCCAGGGAAGCGAAGGTGTCCATGATCAAGTTCACCCACAGCATCTGCACTGCTTTGAGTGGGGAATCCTGGAAGAGAAGTTGAGAGGAAGAGGCATCATTACAGACGTATGTGCCGTCGAGTCCCCCAGAGAGCACTGAGGTCAG
>NW_015235687.1:0-683 GCF_001447785.1 Gekko japonicus | reverse complement strand
CTGATACGATTCTATGAAATACACAACATACTAAAACTGTGTATAGTACTATTTGACTTAATGGTTCATGAGCCTGAAAGTATGGTTTAATTAATTCTTCCCAATCCCCCCCACTCCAAACTTCTGTAAACCTTGACCTATTTTTAGAACAGCTTGGTCTGTTTCACTTCTGATCTGAAAGCACTGTGACCATAGTAGAAAGGAAATTACAGTGGTCTCTCTAGTACTATGTTATACTACTACGTTTTCTCCGTAAGAGACCAGTGTCCCAATTCTGAGGCCCAGAACTTTGCTGCAATGGTCTCATGCACTTGTGTACTTTTCCACAGGTTTTAAAATGTTTTTACTAATCCTAGTGAATTCCTCATAGCTGTTGCCTGAGAACTAGTATGACTGGGAGAAAACAATTGCCCTGAATAAAGACAAACATGAAAAAGAGTTAGGTTAGGTGAGTACATAAGACAGTTTGTTTCCTAAGGATGTATTTGAAGAGGCTTCAGAAATTACAGCTTCTCCAAAATGTGGTGGTAAGGTTATTAACAAGAACAATTAGCAGAATTACTTTTAAAAACTAGGGAGCACACAATTGAAAACTAAAACTTTATCACGGTTTAGAAAAGTGGGACATACAACTAGAGATGGGCACCAACTGGGAAAACTCACAGGGGATCTCTGGCTGACTC
>NW_015235686.1:0-683 GCF_001447785.1 Gekko japonicus | reverse complement strand
GACGAGTGAAGCAGTGGGGAAGGGAGGAGGAGGTGCAGAAGGGAAGAAGGTAGGAGGAGGAGATGACAGGGAGGGTGAGAGGGAAGAAGGCAGGGGACGGGCAGAAAGAAGCTGTGGGAGGAAGTGGGTAGCAGTGGGGGCGGGATTTCCCCTCCCTCCCTCACGGGTTTCTTGTTTCTACTTGTATAGGGATTTGTTCTACTCTGTCCCTCCTTCATCGTTCCTTCTCAACAAACAGACATGAAGCTCTGATGTGTTAGTCTTCCCTGCTTGGGAAAGTGCTTCCTTTAGGTTTGGATGAATGTCGGCTATTCCTCTCCATGCCAAGCAATCCCTAGAGAGGACTGGTGTAACTTCTGGATTTTTCTCAGAAGTGAAGTTGCTGCATCGCCAGACCATCATTTATGAAGATTAATTTTCACCCATGTGGGCAGCAGTGGGGAATGGGAGCAGGGGTAGGGGATCCCCCTTGTAGGGGGTTGGCTACCTTACACACCACAGAAAAGTCCTGTGATCTTGCTTTAGCCATTCAGACAACCCTAAGCGAGGGTATCTTAAGGCTGTCAGGAGAGTGTAACTGGTGCATGGGAGTCTATTGTGGTTCGAGTGGTATGAGAGTCCATGGCTGTGAAGGGCTTTAAAAGTCATAGCTAGCACAGTTTGGTGTAGTGGTTAAGTGGGTG
>NW_015235685.1:0-683 GCF_001447785.1 Gekko japonicus | reverse complement strand
TCCCTGTGTGTCACCTGACCTCTGTGGATCTGGTAGTTGCAATTTCATCACCTAGCCACCTGCAGCAGTGGTGTAGAGGTCCAACAGAGAGCAGCTGATTAGCTTCTTCCTCTGGTGAGCTACTGTGGTGGCACAGTGGCCAGGGCCTAAGTTCCCAGTTTGAAATCTGTGAGGCAAAACACCCCTCCAATGTTCCCTCTAAGCTGTCAACTGTTGTGAGCAAAAATCTTTGTGGGCCAAAAAATCTACAAGCATAACTGTTGTGAGTGAGCCTAGTTTTTCTTTAAAAATTAGATTTCAGTTTACAAACATACAAAACATACAACCATGAAGAAGTGGAAACAAAGGGAAAGAAAATGGGGGGAAAGGGGGAAGGAGAGAGACAGAGATAGAAATAAAGAAATGGAAAGAAAGAAAAAGGAGGGGAAAGAAGGGGGAAAGAAAGGAAAAGAAATAAATCATAACAAAGGGAAAGAAAGAAAGAAAAAGAAAGAAAGGGAAAGAAAGAAAAGGAAAAAGAAGGTAGGAAAGAAAGAAATAGAAAGAAACAGAAAGCAAGGGAATGAAAGAAATGGAAGGAATTGGAAATAGAAAGGGAAAGAAAGGAAAGAAAGAGAAAAAAGGAAGGAAGGGAAAAGAAAGGGAAAGAAAGGGGAAAGAAAAAGAAAGAAAGCAAATAGATG
>NW_015235684.1:0-683 GCF_001447785.1 Gekko japonicus | reverse complement strand
GGCACTGGCGGAGCTGCCGGGGCTTGGCTCAGCCCGTGTGCTCCTAGGGCAGGGGCCCACCCGGAAACGGCCCTGCAGGTCAAAAGGCCCCCTTCCCCCCCCCTGCTGCTGGGGCCTGTCTGAGGGAGGGTGGCCCCCAGCTAACGGTGTGGGCGACACGGAGACTGGTCTTGCCAACAGGCCCCACAAGGAAACAGAGAGGCTTTCGATGCTGGAAGCCTGAGGGAAAAGGGATAGAAATACAAACCGTGACGTAAATGAGTAAAACTCTGCTATAGTCAACCTGAGAATTTTCAGAGCTGCAATGGATCACACAATCGTGAACTGAAGAGGAGAGGTAGCGCCTTCACGCCGTGTGGTGTTATGTGCCAGACAGCAGGGGATGTGTGGCTAGAGAGCTGTGATGATGTGAACCTCGGAGACAAGTAAATACAAACCGAAGAGGGGATGGAGGGGAACAGAGCGAGCTTTCAGCATGGGTTTGTATGGCAGCAGCAAACCTGTTTGACAGATGAAAGAAAATGGACCAGACCCTCTATTGGAAGGTGCCCTTCAGCAAGACTAAGCAGATTTACTCATGAGTCAGTCCCATGAAGTTCCCGGCCCCAGGGTCTGAAAACCACTCCTCCCCTTCACGCCCTTCTCCTTGCTGGCTGAGCAGCTGATTGCTCTCTCTGCCAGGC
>NW_015235683.1:0-683 GCF_001447785.1 Gekko japonicus | reverse complement strand
ATTGGAGAAGTGCTTCTGGAATGCCTTCTCGATGCAGTTGTCACCTTCTGAGATGTTGAAGAAAGCATGATGGGGACAAAACCAGAATTAATTACTGTTGATTCTGGCTCCACCTACCATTGACCACTGTGCTCCCCACTCGACAAGCCCAGTCCTGCCACTGCTACTAGCTCTCTTCTAAACTGCCTTTGAGTCTCCAAAAAACCCCCAAAACTGAATCCGTTGGGTCTCTGAATGTTATGATTCTGTGGCCACCAGAATCATACCCATGGTGAGAACACATTGCAGTTCCAAACCTGTTTTAATGCAGTCCAAAACCCTCTCTACAAGTGACATTGGCTGATATCTGGGATGAAAAGGAGAGGGATGATGGTGGAAATACTTCCTTTTCTTTCCTCGAGGATTTCCTCATCACATTCAGGTAAATAATCATTTACTAAGAAAGGCTTCAGATCAAGCAGCTTCATAAATAAGCCAGAATTACCAGAGTGGAACTTAAAAATCCTTGTAAAAATGGCCTTTCCTGCTTCTGGTAAATTAATCAAATCCAGGCAGGAACAGTAACCATATTTCACCTGCAAGGACAAACCACTTCCCAAAATTCAGTCCTGCTTTTCTACCCTATGAGTCCAAATCAAGACTATATAAAGATTATATTTATGTTACTAAAATTACCCTTTTTT
>NW_015235682.1:0-683 GCF_001447785.1 Gekko japonicus | reverse complement strand
GAGACACACCATTCACTCTTTCAGCCTCGACTTTGCCCTGTGACTCAAATCCCAGAATACTCTTTGTTAAAGGTCAATGACGAAGCAAGGCTCAAATCTTAACTGCATAAGAACAAGGCCTCGGAAACTGCTTTTGGAGTCTACTTCCAAGCACACGTGACTAAGCGCGGACTCAAGAGAGTTCTGAATGAAGAAATCCTTCACTGCAGCTTTTTCCAAGAAGGGTGAGGCAGACTGAACGGCATTTGCAATCTGCAGCTTTCTAATACGTTTCTTCCACTGCAGAATGAGAAATCCGTGATTTCTTTGGCGGAAGTTAACAGAACTCTCACGCCTAAAGGGAGAACCTGGAGCCGTCTCATCGCTGTGGCTCCTCGTGTGGTGTGGTGTGTGAGACAGGGAGAGCCTTCCTTTTAACGCATTTGCTCACAATATAACAAGCCAGTCCGGGTGGCTTCGCTCCAGGAGAACTTTTGTTACAGGTCTGCAGAGATAGCCTCCGACTCACTGGCTCTGTCGCCCACCTCCCCCAGATGTTCCCAGACTGTGGCAGAGACACACTACAAAAGGGCTAAAACTGAAACAAAAATCTGGCCTTCCCACGATGGACGCCAGCCACATTTTGCTGGAGTGCTGCAGCTAGCTCAGAGGACAGAGGATCTTAGTTTTCAATGTGAAGGGAA
>NW_015235681.1:0-683 GCF_001447785.1 Gekko japonicus | reverse complement strand
CCTTTGCCCCCTGTACTTTTGGGGAATGTGTTCTCGTCCTCTGTCCTTATTCTCTATACCTTGTCCTGCTTTGTAGCGTTCTCTTTGAAAGTGTTTTCTTTCCGCGCGTTATGTGCTGTTTTGCATTTTTAAGGCATGTTTTTCAACAGAGTAATTTGGTTTATTATCTGGCAACAGCGCTCTACCTTGCTTACCTCTACTGGTTTTTGAAAAACAGTTTATGTGCGGGTGACGTTTGTATCTTGAATGGTTCCGAGTGAACAGTCCCATATGAATGGAAAGTGGGCACGTGGTGTCACAGTAACGTGGGAGGCCTCGTGATCTGTAATAGTCATTAGGAAAAACATTCCTGAGAAAGTGGTTTGAACACCGGAAAAGCTACAGTCGAATTGTATGTAATATTTCAAGTTGTATGCCCTTTCATTCGAACTTCAGACTGAAGGAATTCCTTCCTTGGGAGTGGAGGAACAAAAGATGACTTTACAGTTGAGGTCCAGAATATTTTATTGTACGTGGGTCTTGAACATGAAAATGCAATAGCTGTCTCTGTGTCTTGCTAGTGAAGCTTGAATAGAAAGGCTGGGGGTGGGGGGAGAATATGCACAGAGATTATAATTATGATGACGATATGAGAGAGTGCCCCGTCTTCAAACACTGGGATGGATCCTTGGAAATAGTAGTGT
>NW_015235680.1:0-683 GCF_001447785.1 Gekko japonicus | reverse complement strand
GTTATGGGTAAGTCTGATTATTGTGCCATTTTGGTTAGAAGTTAATAGACAAGTTAATTTTACGTTAGAAAGCTCAGTGGAACTCAGTAGAATGGCAACCATTGAGAGATGGGAGGAGGTGGGTACTTAAGGGGGTGCAGCCACATGATTACATCACTTCCAGCACAACCTGGAAGCACCAGCATTCAGCAGAGTGACACTATAGCACTCACCCCAAGTTTTCAGGCAAGTGCTGGAATGTCACCCTAATGTGATGCCAGCACTTTCTGGTCTCACCAGTAGTGATGTCATTGCACGGGGACAATGATCACCTTTAGCCAGCCTGTTTCTGTCCACCAACAGCTGAGCGTCAGTGGGCAGTGGCCAAAATTGCTGGGAGGTCGTCTACAATAAGCAGGCATCAGGCAAACCTAGTTAGGGATCATGTGGGGAGAGATAAATATAAAACCTGGATTCAAGAGCAGTGATGGAGTTGGCATGGTTCTTCCATATGATCCCTCTCTTCCATACAGTTTCTCCATACCTACATTATCCAACCAGCCCAGGATGAGCCTCAGGGAGTAGCAACCATGTCACTCCTCCTAACAGAAGCATCAGTTCTGAACCAAATGAAAATCAAAGGATGTGTTGTTGTTTTTATCGGTGATGTGCCATGCCATTGATAAAAGTTAGACAAAGTACCT
>NW_015235679.1:0-683 GCF_001447785.1 Gekko japonicus | reverse complement strand
CCCTTTAACCACTAGGCTTCACGCCTGAGCCATGGTGACATTTTCCACTGTCATCAGCTGCCACAGTTGTCAAGTAAACATGCATGTGTGAGTACACTTTAAGTAGCAGCTGCACCAGCATTCATGTTACAAACAGATATTTATACTTGTGAAAGAATTCCAACCGTATTCCTTGATGACAGTGTTTTCTTCTGAACTGAAAAACACTTTGAACAACTTTCTCCACCAGCTTAAAGGGCTGTTGTATCTTTGGTTGCACCAACGGTGTAAAATGTATGATAGTCACATCCACCTGTGAACAGAAAAAATATGACTCAACATTATCTCAATCGATTTAATGAGAACTTGCATTCAAAGAACGGTAAGAGTGAAAACGGAAAATTATCCAGTCACACTGCAGAATGTAAGCTGGGCATATAGACTTGTTGCTGTAATCGCTAAACAGAAGCCAGACTTGAGAACTGGAACAATAGGTTCAGGGTTCAGATTCCATAGACTTCAAATGCATATGCAGTTGTCTGCTACGCATGGTTTGCCCTGCAACGTGTGTCTTGTCCAGAGGCATAAGAAATTCCTTTATCAATGCAATGTCTTTCCAGTCCCAGTGAAAGGTAGCTCTCCAGTCCTGTTCTGCAGCCATGGGGCTGTTCTAGCATTCCACTCAGCATCCTGGTGCTTATCGT
>NW_015235678.1:0-683 GCF_001447785.1 Gekko japonicus | reverse complement strand
GCAGTTATGTTCTGCTCAGGATGTGAACTTCTCTGTCCAGCAGGGGGGGGAAATAGAGGGAACATTGGCTCAAAGTGCTTCATTATCTCAATAATCCTTATGACAGCCCTATGAGGTAGGCAAACAGGAGATCACACAGCAAACAGATGCAACCACTAGAATAATAAAACTGTGACTATGGACACAACAGTGTCAAAGGATGAAGAAAACAAGTGCAAATATAGTATAATGTCTGCAGTTCACAGATATATTCAATACAAAAATAGTATCTCTGGACAAGGATTTTGTATGCATATTACAAAGAATAGAGATGTTTTTCTCATAAATAAGAAATGGTAGCTGTTTCTTTCTGTAGATGTTTCTTTCAATGAAGAATCCGAATAGTAAACACTTTGTTTCGATATTCTTCTTCAAGAAAACAACTGTGCAGAACAATTCTAGGCAGAAGGATCTGAAAACAGTATAACATTAAGTTGCTTATATGGGGGGTACAACCCTTCCTAAATATTCCAAGAGGTTTATAACAACAATGTACTTAGATAAATGGGCTACCAGTCGCAATTTTAAGAAGCCACTCTATACTAATGCTAACCAATGAATTCATGGCCTAGTTAAGATTTGAACCCTGGGATTTGTAAGCCACAGCTCAGATGATAAATTGCTAACATAACTCCCATTCCTTT
>NW_015235677.1:0-683 GCF_001447785.1 Gekko japonicus | reverse complement strand
AAATCCTCCGTGTGAACGGGGCCTTTGTAACTAAACCCAAATACACTGATATTCAGAGGCATACCACCTCTGAAACAGGGAGGTTCCATTTAGTGGTCATAGCAAACAGCTGCTGATAGATCTTTCCACCATGACTACATCTCATCCATTTTTAAAGCTATCTTAAGGCTATCATGATATCTCCTGATATAAAAGTCCATAAAAGAATTACACATGGTATGAAGATGTAATTTCTTTTGGTCCTTCTTGAATCTTCTACCTATCCATTCCACTGGGTGACTGAATTCTGGGGAAAATATCGCCAGAAAATAAATCAGTTTTAGAGATGTGACACTTCAGGAAAATTGGGGGGAGGTGTGCCTAAACCTGCTCTTCATGCATGCCACAGTCCCAATCCAAGCCAGGTCCCCATTTGCCTTGAACCAGACCCAGAAAAAGTATAACACATAGCAAGACTTTTTGGTAGTTTTAAAAACAGATTACACTATTTCATAAATGATAGATCCATCAATAAATATTAGCATGATGTCTAAATAGAACATCTGAATACCAGTTCCTGGGAAGAAACAAATGGGAGACTTTGCCTCTTTCCCCTTGTTTACAGGCCTTCTTTGGCATGTGATTGGTCACATTAGGAAACAGAACAGTAAACAATGGGTGCATTCAGACGGCATGCTGAGAGC
>NW_015235676.1:0-684 GCF_001447785.1 Gekko japonicus | reverse complement strand
GTGGAAGAGTGGGGAATCAAACCCAGTGTAACCAGCAAGATGAGTTTTGAATCGCCGAGCTAGCCCTACGCTGTGTACAGCAGTGAATTCCAGATGCCATCAACAGAAACGCAAAGAGATTGATTTCAATTGAGCCTATAGCAGCAGGCACACTGCAAATTTCAGCATGTACACCATCACCACATGAAATGTTGTTCAACCTCCTCGGTTTGCACCTGCCCAGCAGCTCTTTGGTCACTGCAGCTTGTGTCTGCTTTTGTCTAATCCAAGGACGAGCAGTGTGACCCTAAGCAGAGTGGTACCCTTCTAAATGCATTGAAGTTAGTGGCCTTAGAAGGGTGTAACTCAGTTTAGGATTCCACTGTAAATCATCTAAGTTATTGGGCAAGAAGCAATATCCCCTGAAGTCATGCTTGTTCAGGTCACTGACTTTACCAACTTATAAAGCACAGTTCATCCCTCTCTTTGTGCATTCTTTAAATAAGTGACATCAGGTAGACGTCAGTGGCTACTTTTCACACCTGAATAGTCACTGACATTTATTCAAGAAACAAGTGCAAAAACTAGTTAAAAGTTTAGCTGTGTTCATGGACAAACACCAATGGCACACAGAGACACCCAAGTAGCAAGTCTCAATTAAAAAATCCCAAATTTGGGCTTGGATCTTAAAACTATGCTAAAGCC
>NW_015235675.1:0-683 GCF_001447785.1 Gekko japonicus | reverse complement strand
TCTTTTTTGTGCAAGCAGTGGGTACAGATAAACTCTTAGTACTTTTAATAAAAGTAAATGTTAATGTTCTAATTAACACACCCATAATAGAGGTTCTTTTACTCAGAATTAGTACTTTGAGGAATGATAAGAAAATATCCATCTGGCATCACCAAGAATTAAAGCTTCAGAGATTCCATTTCAATCTAGAAAGATCATTTGACTCAATGAGAATGAACTTTCCCAGACTGGATTCCCAGTTTTTGCACACCAGACCTCTGGTGGGTGTCTTAGCAGACAGGTGCTTTTCTCGAGAAGGATGCATAAAATTCTATCCTATTATCATGCAAATGCGGCAGTAATGCTCTGACACAGATTCTCCAAAGGTTTAATCAAATAGCATTTCACATAAATCATAGACCAGTCATAACTCTCACTCCCTCTAGAAACGGGTGATTAAATATCCATAAAATGTATGCATCATTCAAATGGCAAAGGAAATGTTACTGGTCCTTTGGTATCTTAACAAAAATCAATTAACAAGCATAGCATATTTTGAAAATTTAATCTTTCACAGGCATGTTTCTGAACCCAAAGGCAAAATAATAATTATTATTGCCATCATCTCTCACAGTTTCAAGTTTATAGAGCTGGAAAGACATCAAGGGATATCTTATCCATGCTTTTACGTGTGTGTGTGTGTG
>NW_015235674.1:0-683 GCF_001447785.1 Gekko japonicus | reverse complement strand
AGCAGCTCTCCAGGTTCTCAGGTTGAGGTCTTCACATCACATACTACCTGATCCTTGAAAGTGGAGATGACAGGGATTGAACCAGTGATCTTCTGGATGCCAAGCAGATGTCTTCCACCGAGCTGCAGGGAGCCCCCCCCCCCCCATACAGTTCTGGTACAGTTTCTCAGAAAAGAAATTGCAGAGCTGGAAACAGTGCAGAAAAAAAGCAACCAGAATGATTAAGAGATTGAAGCATAAGACTTTAGATTTATTCCGTTTATATAGAAGATTATTAAGAGGGAAGAGAATAGACGTTTATGTAAGGGGTAGAGAAAGTGGATAAAGAGAGCTTTTTCTCTCCCATAATACTAGAAGTCGGGGCGCCAAGTGAACTTGACCTTTGAATGCCAGTTGCTGGAGGGGCAGCAACAAGGAGAGGTCTCGGCCTCCATGCACTGCTGGTAGGCCTTCCAGGGGCATCTGGTTGAAGCAGGATACTGAACTAGATGGACCATTGGTCTGATCTGGCAACCCTACTGTTATTTTCTTGCATTAACTGAGTTATGGCTTCGCTGCAAGAGGAATATTGGGAAAGAAGGGATACGATTGAAGTTAGAGTTTTACATGTGATAAGGGGGAAGAGGTCCGTTTCAATTGGCAACACCCGTGCAACCCCGATCCAAACTGGGAACCCATGTGGT
>NW_015235673.1:0-684 GCF_001447785.1 Gekko japonicus | reverse complement strand
ACCTTGAAAGCCCTTTGCTGGAGTCACCAGAAGCAAGTTGCGACTTTATGGCACATACAAACAACTATGTGTGCATTTGCATCTGTAAATGTAAATGTGAGAATATGCAAATTTTGTACATATGTTGTTCTCTTTTTCTGAAGTCTCTAGACCTCCGTTTCAGTGATCCGTAAGTGCCCACCCTAGCCTCTGTTGGTACAAACATGATACCCTAATGTGCAAAATCAAGCAGGTGGAGGAGGAGAGAGCCACTGTCAAGCACTGTGCTGCAGCACCTCCAAAGCCTTGCTCTGTTCTCTCGCTGAGCTTCCTGCCTTCGGAGCCAGCTGTGGACCTAATCTCCTCTGTCCCCCTGCACCTTCCTCAAGATGGCAAGGAGGGTTGGATGTTAGGGTTAGATGACCAAAGACCCAAGAAGATCTACCTTGGAAGAATAAAGTGAATTATCTGTAGAGTGGTTACCACATAATTCTGGTTTGTGCCTTGGCCCTGAGTTGCCATGTAGATTCTGTGCCTCACTTAAAGAAACTTCTGCTGAGCCTTGGACAACTGACTTTGTGCCTGACTTCACCCGTTGCCTGTCTTTCTGGCTACCTGGGCAGGCTCTCGTTTGACTTTGGGCTGTTCCCCGATACCTGACCAACTGCATGCCTCAGTGCCTGACAGTCAATTAGGTTCTCCCCA
>NW_015235672.1:0-684 GCF_001447785.1 Gekko japonicus | reverse complement strand
ATGGTGAAAGCAATGGGAATGCAGAATGATAAAGAAAACCGATGGACATGCACAATGAAAGCAAGGCAGAATACTAGTGCATAACAGGCCCGTGTGTAGCTTAAGCTGCAGCTCATGACCATGGATACAGTTTGCCAAGCATTCTCTTGGGTAAAAAATTAGTAAGATACTAGTACAACTCCTCTTCATAACCAGAGGTTGATAAAAAAATTTATGAAATACTGACAGTGCAATCCTATTCAGAGTTATTCCAGTTGAAATCCATTGATTTCAGTGGACTTAAATGGGAGTAATTTTGCATGGGATTGTACTTTTAGGCTTGGGATATTAGCAGTATATATAAGCATAGGGTTTAGAGTGAAGGAAGGGCTTTTTAGGTTGTTGAAAGTTTCCTTGTATGTTTAAAAATTTTAAATTTCTCTATTGATAGTAGACAGTTGATGGAAATATTACATAATATACCTTCCTTGTCGTGGAGCTGTGTTTCTTCCTACAGTAGAGATGGACAATGTTGACGAGTGGTTTTTATTTAATCTCAGTTTAATTTGAGCGTGCCAGATCACAATCCCGAAACCATGCATATACATTTAAATCCCTAAATCATTAGGATATGAGGTGTCTGATGAAGGGAGTTTTGGTTCTTTAAAGCTTATAACCTGATAATCTTGCTGGTCTTTAAGGTGC
>NW_015235671.1:0-684 GCF_001447785.1 Gekko japonicus | reverse complement strand
CGTTTTCCGGCACGTGTGGCTGGGGCCTCGGCAGTGTTCGTGCCACTGGTTGCTCTAAGTGGCTTGTGCCTTGGAACTCCATCTCCCGTGGTGTTAGCTCGATGAGGCCCACGGGGACTCATCAGGATAAGCAGTGTTCCTTGTACGAATAGGTGACTTGCCCAGGGCCATGTGATGATAAGTAGGTTGCAGAGACAGGATCTGAACTCAGCTCTTTCTGGACTGCAGTGTGTCTTGGCATCCTCTGCATCCACCAGTGGACTTTGGGGACAAATGTTCTGAGCTCTCCCTGGTATCCACATAGGGTGGCCACCTGGCCCAGGGAAAAAATGCTGTGGGCATTTAACAGAGGTTTCCCAGGCAGCAGTTGGTACGTTCCTGGGACAGAGACCATCGTGATCGCCTGCTAACAGTGCTTAAAGCGAGCATCTCTAAATCTGACTGACTGGGGCCTCCCTTCTTTCCGCTGCCTGACAGATACGATGTCTCAGAGCAAAGGGCTGGTGGTCCTGGCCTACAGCGGGGGACTGGATACTTCCTGCATCCTGGCTTGGCTGAAGGAGCAAGGCTACGATGTCATCGCTTACCTGGTAAGATGAGAAAGGGAGTGAAGTAGGGTGCCCCTGAGGGGCAGGACAGGCCACCCATTAGGATAGCTCCAGTCAGGGGTCATTTCGTAGAAAA
>NW_015235670.1:0-684 GCF_001447785.1 Gekko japonicus | reverse complement strand
AAGTAAATAAATGGCAGGTATTTCAAAAATACAAGCCTTTTCATTAGAGCATTACATCTTGAAAGGAAACTGCTTGTTGTATTGGTACAAAAATCGCATTCTAGAAAATCTGTTTCTGCACATTGGTAGTACTATGCTGAGACTGTCCGCTTTTGGAAAAAGACAAAGCCGGGCACATATCTAGCCACCCAAGCACAGACATTTTCCTGTGTCATTTTGCTCCAGACCCTTTTCAGCCTGGCTCCCAGTCAGGCTATGGGACAGAGAAGCCCTAGCAGCTGTAGTTGATTATTTCTGTCTGAAAGCAGACAAACGCCATGCCTTTTCATTGCTCCTGCTGGATCTGTCTGCAGCCTCTGATACAGTGGGCCATGCCATCTATTTGAGGCATTTGGAAACAGAAGGATCAGGGGATCTGTGCTGGACTGGTTCACAGCATTCCTCATGGACCAGACTCAAAAGGGTTGCTCCATGAGACAAGCTGTCCTCAGTTTGGGACCTATTCTATGGGGTTCCATGAGGGTACCCGCCTCTATATCTCCTTATTCAAACCTCCTGGTGATGCTGTAGAGATCCTGAATTCCTGCCTGTCTGATGTGGCTAAATGGCCAAGAATGAACAAATTGAAACTACATCCTGGCAAGGCAGAGGAATGCTGGTTGGAAAGGTGGAGATCTTGAAGGA
>NW_015235669.1:0-684 GCF_001447785.1 Gekko japonicus | reverse complement strand
AGACAAGAGGCAGGCTTCCCTATCTGTGCACACAGGGCAAAGGGGCCTTTGTTCCCTCGCTGAGAGGGCCAGCTCGTGTCAAAGAATGCAGAGGAGGACTCAACAGGATAGAACAAGGGTCCACGACCTTTCTGTGGGTGCTGCTGGAATTCTGATACAGGGTGGTGGGTGCGACTTCAAAATGGCTGCCTCGGGAGGCGGACCCGGTTGCAAAATGACCGCCCTAAGAGGTGGAGCCAATAAAAATATCAAGAAGGGAGGTTAGGCATGACTCTAGAAGTAAACCTTCAACGTTTCAGGCAGAAGATCTGCTCAGCGGGAGGTCTTTTAAAAATATTTTCCGGCACACACACCACTTACCCTTCAGTCACACAGTGAAGAGCCTTCTGCTGTGACGGTAGCTCAGGCCCGTAGCCAGGAGTTTTTTCCGGGCAGGGCTGAAGGTCTCAGTGCAGAAAGAAAAGCCATTGAGCCAAAAGAAAGCTGTGACCAGGATAGGCCTCTAAACGGCAAGCTGCCAACCACTTTAGAGGACAGTTCTCAGCTGCTGCAAATTAATCACTTCTGCCAGCCTAAGCAACAATTCTGAGAACAAGCCGGCAGGTGGGGGTGAGGACTTCTACAGTCAAGAAGCGAACACTTAGGCAGGAAAACGCTCTGAAAGGAGACCAGTTTCTTCACACT
>NW_015235668.1:0-684 GCF_001447785.1 Gekko japonicus | reverse complement strand
GACAAATGTTTGTCCAGCCACTCCTTGAACACTGCCAGTCATCCCCTCCCCAGGCAGCCAATTCCACTGTAATCCTGCATTCAATACTCCTGCTTCTCATTATGTTAAGTGGCACCCGTTTGCTGGTAGTATTAAACAAGATTATTTTCCTGCAGGAAAAATGCATCTCTCTGAGAGACTGAAGGTACAGGTTTTAGATGGCTAGGCAGGGACAGACTGGCCATTTTACGGACAGGGAAATTTCCCGTGGGGCCACTGCCCTAGAGATTCCATTGGAGGCCAGGAACAAGCAAGAACCAATCCCCTCAGTACCTACCTGCCCATAGCTCGGGGGGCCACTCAGCTCAGACCCTTCATCAGCAATAGCAGTTGGTGTCAGCTCACCTCCTGCACTGCTGCCAGTTTGGAGGAGAATGCAGTGGGTGACCCCACGGAGCCGAGCTGCCCAAAAGAATTAGCTTGTAGCGCCACACGGAGCCACTCAACTGGGCTTGTTCCAGGACCATTTTTGTTTCCCAGTCCACTCCCGTGAATAGCGATTAGGGGAGCTGTAGTGGAGGAGGATACAGATCCCGGATGTGTGGCCCTGCTCTTAAGGAAGAGCTACAGGCTTATAGCTGTGAATCTCTCCTCCTAAAGGACAGCATCGCTAGCGCTGTGTCTCTTTAGTATAACAGAGTCTGA
>NW_015235667.1:0-684 GCF_001447785.1 Gekko japonicus | reverse complement strand
ACTGAAGATGTGCTTATCTTAAACTGAAACATCTCTGTAATGTTTCAATTAATTGAACCTTCTTGGGTCTCAAAAAACAATACAAAGAGGGTCCTGTGCAGCTGCTGTGGCCCTTTAAAAATGACCAGAAGGTCCATTCACAGATCTCCCAGTATCATATCTGTTTTGGCCCTCAGCCTCAAAGCAAGTAATGCATTATTAGCCAAATGGAAAACTGTTGCCATCTATGTTGTACCTCTGGAACAGAACCCCTTTCTTTAGAAAACTGAGCTGGAAAACTGAGAGTAGAATAGGATGGCTGCAGGCTGCTATCTGCTTGAATATCATGGGGACATGAACGGTTAGATGGGCCCAGTTTGCCTTTTTATTACGGGTATCCAGATTCAGTGTCGGCAGTCCTGTGTTTTAGATTCTGAGATGGCACAAACCATAGGAACCTTCAAGCAAACATGTTATTTTAGGAAAAAAGATAAACCTCGGCACCCATGTCTAAAAATAAAAACATGGAGTCATTACAGAAAAATGAAATACTCACTTCCTAAATCCATTTTTAATGAGGTCACTCCTTGCTTTCTTCCAAATGACAGGAACTGTTATGTGGCTCATTAAAATCCAAGCCCAACTACTGATCACTATTGTTTTCGTTTCCCATGCTTGAGACCCAGTTATTGGAGTGGAAGGATA
>NW_015235666.1:0-684 GCF_001447785.1 Gekko japonicus | reverse complement strand
CACAAGTTTGGGCTCCACGACTTCAGGCTGTAGGATTCAGGATTCACATACCTGAATTCTCCATCTAACAAAATAATATTCTGCACACAGAAAATTAGCATGCCAAAATGAATCCTTCTCCTTTAGCTTTCTATGTGGAACGGATTGTTTTTTGCAGAGAGGAGAATACCGCAACAGCTTCATTTAGGGTTAAAAAAAAAAAGGAACACGAACATATTTTTTTTTAAATTAAAAGGAAAAAATATAGGCTTTTGATGTAATTGATTACTGGAGATAACATAACCACATTTCTATGCCGGCAGAGCTTTAAAGCATTGGCTTTTCCTTAATATACCCTCCCAGCACTTCTTAAACATTCTGATGAACTGCTGTTCGAATCAAGCAGCGTACAAAACGCTACAGGAGAAGACACAAACTATAATTCAAAAAGGGAGCAGGATAAATCTCTGAAGCGTTTGAGGGATGATGGCTGTTAAGAAGCTTAGTTGTCCTTTAGAGGTTCTCTTAAGAATATGAAATGGTTGGGTGGAAATCCAGAATTCCAAGTTCTGCGCTGAATGACCCCTTAGAGCATTAATAATGGTAGAAAGCACAGACATTGTGTAGTGAAACTTTGACTGCTTTTGGACACACACACGTAATAAATTTGCCAGAAGGAGGGCCAAATGGATGTGATGTGGGGGA
>NW_015235665.1:0-684 GCF_001447785.1 Gekko japonicus | reverse complement strand
GATTGATCTTTTTTCAGTTGTTTTATGGTGTGCCTGAGGGCTATTATGTAGATATTTTTAGTCTCCTCTGTGTCTGTATTATGCTTGTTGTATGGCTCTGGCTTATTTTTAATACCAACAATTTATATTACTATTTTTTAATTATTTTAATATGTTGTTTTTACTTGAGGCTCACCCCAAGCAGGTCTTTGGAGACGCAGCATATAAATAAACATGAAGATAAAGAAACATGAATAATAGTGTGGCTGGAAAACTGATTCTTGTCACAGTTGCCAGATGCAATATTTTATTGATCTAACAATAAACTCTTTGAAAATGCCATTCTATGATTACGTGTCTCTGTTGAATAATTTCTGTAAAAGATTCAGTCTTCAAGATACTAGTCTGACTTATAAAAAGCAGGCACACTATTAATTTGCATGCTGGATGGTGACATCTTTGTGAACATTCCGTAGTCAACCATTTTCATGGTTGTCATCTACATGCAGTAGTCAGCCATGGTCATGGTTGTCACCTGACTCTCTGAGATAATAACTTCATACTGTTTTATGGTGGTTTCGATGAAAGTCAATGGGGGATATAGGGTGTTGAACTATGCCTGGGGAGAAGGATCCAAATTCCCATTGGCCTTTGGCCAGTTGCTCTATTCTACTGTACCTTATTGGATTGTTGTGAACATAAAAT
>NW_015235664.1:0-684 GCF_001447785.1 Gekko japonicus | reverse complement strand
AAAAAACCATGTTTCCCTTAATATCACATAAAGGACAGAGATGTGGTTATTTCTTTTAAACACATGAGCATGGACATAAACATTCTGTCATGTTATGTTCAACAAGTCTCTTCCAAAGCTGACTAAATTTATAGGGTTAATTTAACATGTCATTGTGGCTACTAAATCCCTTCTTGTAAGCTGTTTATTTGCCATGAATAGAAAACCTTACACATATACTTTTACAAATTAAAAACATACACCACAATGTATTCTGTGTATAATCTTAGCTGTTATATTTAATTATTTATTTAAAGCATTTGTACTCTGGCTTTCCACTCTGAAAAGCATTCTCACAATGACATGCACATATTATTTTATTAATATTAATAAGACATTAATAAGACAGACTGGTGGGATAAGATTTTCCTCCATTCTCCTCCATTCCTGCAGCCCATCATAACCCCCGGAAAGATTGTTCTTGGACTAATGAAACCCATACAGAGGAACAGCTGTACAGTTAGGAGGTACAAAGGATTGAAATTACCTCCCCCCATTTTTTTCAAAGCTGCACTCATGGAAGAAGGAAAAGGAAAAAAAAATTCATCATCATTCCAGCTCCCCTTAATCCATGCAGCTATTCCTCCAAGTGAGTCCCACAACCCTGGGAATGATCTTTCCTTTCCTTTCCTTTTATCCAAGGAA
>NW_015235663.1:0-684 GCF_001447785.1 Gekko japonicus | reverse complement strand
ACCCATTGGCGTGAGCTCGCATACTACGGAAGCAACCAGCTAGGTTACTAAAATTCCAGGGGCATCAGTCTCAGCTGTGTAAATGTCATGGACAGAAAACCACATCCTGGATTTAGTGGAGGAGGGCCGGGCCGGCTTAGAGCTTCCGATGCTCTCCCCTGCATTCCAGGGGACATCTTCCGGTCTCCGTTGGCCGCCCAGGGCGTGAGCGCATTTGTAGAGGGGAGGAAGCAAGTGAGTGAACGGGCATGAACCATCCAAAGGAGAAGGCAGCATCCCTCGCTGCCACTTGATTCCATGTGTCACCGGCCAGGAGTGGGTGGGAGAGATGCCCAGGTTTTAACTGGGCCCAATCGGGAAAAGAGGTATTGATGTTTTCGCTCCGATAATTATGGTTAAATACTTAAACAAGCAAAATACTACTTACTGTCCGTCTTTAAGGACGTCTGCTTTATTTAGCTCAGAGGAACAGTTGTGAACATGGTCAGAGGAAGAGAATCAGAACCAACGGAGACGTAACAGAAAGCAAATTACAGACGTGGGTTCCCCGTGCGGGTCGGGGTCACGTAAGGTGGGGAAAGGGGTTTAACCCTTCCATCCACGCATAGTTTTGCTCATTGATAACAGCCCCTCTCCTTGTGATGTTCTTAATTTGTCAAAGACAGAGAGAGAGAGAGAGAGAGA
>NW_015235662.1:0-684 GCF_001447785.1 Gekko japonicus | reverse complement strand
TTTTGTTCTTTTTTAATCTATTGCCCATCAACATGTGGCCACAACACGGATAATATACAAGGTCGTAACAATGTTGGAACAACTGCAGGAAAGCCGCCTAGGACCGTGTATGTGTCTCGCTGATCCTACGAAACAATCAATGTATAAACGGACTCAAATTCGTACAAATGATTTTTGTTTGCTAAAGACTGAAATGCGTTATCATCTGTTGTCGTAGAGCAGTTATGAATTCTATGTGTCTTACTTAATTCATGAATGAAAGCGATTGAAAGAGCGGGTATGCACGAGACGTCGGCAAAACAATTTTGAGCAAATCCCGAGCATTTGATATAAAGTGATTTTCTCTCCCCCACCCCCACCCCCCAAGTGTTCTGGAATGCTACTTGCCGTTCGGAATCAAATTGCGATTCCAGCGGGGGAATATTCACCCATCGCTCACTGTAATGCATTAGGATATGAGTCATCGCGGGATATATTATCATTTTATTATTTGGGTAAATACAGATGGGATATTAAGGGACCGAGAGGCACTTTAGCACAAAGGGGATTAGACCGGTCGACCTTCATATATCTTTCAGCCCGAGGATTCTGTCAACATACGAAGTGCCCTTCCGGTCTCCTTATCCCATTACATGTGCCAGACAAGGTCAGGGAAGCGGCAACAGAGAATAATCCCCCCCCCCC
>NW_015235661.1:0-684 GCF_001447785.1 Gekko japonicus | reverse complement strand
AGAGACGCACGGGGGCAGTGGAGCTTACTGTAGGCGTATGAGAGGGTTTGAGTCATGCAGCGGTCTCCTTAAAGTGGGGAAGGCTATTTGACATGATGCGTTCGGTTTCCACTCAACGCCAGGTTTCTCTAACCACAAAAGAGGGAGACGAGGTTCTTGTTACAGACACCTACGATGTGAACACGTTCCTTTCTAAGGCTGGAATGGGCAAAAAATCCCTTATCTGATGATGGGGGACAAGCAAAAGCTGCCATTCTTTAACAACAAACGGAACTGGGCAGAAAATACAGTTCCGTTGCAGCGGCATGCCGTTGTGTTTACATCGAAAATGGCAGGACATTTTCACCCATCTATATACTTTTTCCCCTTCTTCCCACTTGTCTTAGAATACAGCAAAGCTGGCTGACAACAGTTCTGGTTGAGATTCCGCTGAACTTTAGATTCTGACTGACGGGCTGGAGACGGAATCAACACTGGAAGTCCCCAAAAGGATGCCAGAAATGAATGCGGAGTCCGTAGGCTCTTAAAGCTTTTTGGCAGACAAAACTGAGACTTGGCTTAAGCAGGACCACAGTGAAGGCAAAAGCATCTGCCCAGGGACCTTTGTGTTCACATGGCATCCCATTTAACCTGGGCTGTTATGTAGGATTGCTAGTTCTGGGATGGGAAATATGTGGAGATTTG
>NW_015235660.1:0-684 GCF_001447785.1 Gekko japonicus | reverse complement strand
CTTTGTGTTGTCCCCCCATCCTGGTCACTGAAAACTAGCACAAGGGATTTCCAATACTTTCAGCAATATGCTAAACATAGATATTTTCATTTTACCTTTGTTCACACTTTTAAATCCTAAAAGGACTTGGTTTAGCTTTCCAAGATGTACTGCTTCGATTTTGAAAATGTCCACCTATAATTTGAGAAAAGGTAATATTGTTGGTTTGTATAAAGCAAGATGCATCTGCTATGAACATCTGAGAACTATCACTCACATTTAAACATTTCAAAATTCTAATTCTTTTCTGCATAGGTAAACCTAGCACTGTAAGAAAAGATACATCACTTCTTCCAAGATCAGACTAAAAAGTGCAGTATAGCTGATGCTTTCAGTGTCAGTGATTTTTATTGCAGGTATTAAAGTATCACATTTAGAAGTACAAAAGTGGCTTAAAATTCCAGTAAGCCGCTCATTTGTAATAGAACTTTTAGAGAGAAATAAATAAAATAAGATGAATGATAGTTATTAAACTGAGTGACCTTGCCTTTCTTCTGAAGCATCTCAAATTGGCTGCAGTCATATCCTGGATGCTTGGCTAGATTGCTCTGACCCAAGAGAGCAAATGTTTTCTTCCTTTACACATTTGACACTTGTTTCACAATCAAATCTTCTCCATAATACTATATATAACCACTTCACTGG
>NW_015235659.1:0-684 GCF_001447785.1 Gekko japonicus | reverse complement strand
ACTAACATGGCTACCCATCTTGATCATTAATAGTCGGAAGAGATGCAGAAACAGCATTTGCCATTGAATGAAATATAACCCCTTTGCTATCAACCAGCTAACATTGTGCTTTTGGTGGGCTTTGTCAAAGATGGACATGGACATATTCCATTTATCATGCCCTTCGCGGTGCCATTTCATTCACATTATCTTGTAACTAACAGCATTAGAAAAATCAATGCAACATACAGTTTACTTGCAAAGTGCTTCAATAAACTGCCGTAATACATCTCAGTTAAAACACTGCATCTGCGCCTTCTTACTTACCCGCCAGAGCCAGAGAAAGGAACCAGGTCTACAGGCCAAAGAGGGAAGTTGTATAGCTCTTCCAGAAACTATACAGCTCAGATTCCCAAGGAGTTTCCCATAATGCAGGGTAGCCATCAAGTGACTCTCTCCTACTACTTTTGGGATTTGGATGTGGGGCACAGACAGCACACACTTTGCACTGATCCTAAAAGTTGTGAAAGTACAGCAGGCAGAAAGAAAAAGTAGCCTCTAAGATCTTAGGCCCAAGCCATTCAGGTAAAATCTGTATTTTGTCAGGTAAAAACTGTCATACCTGTTGACAACCAAACTAGGTGTCATGATGGGAAACCTGTGGACAGACCCTCCACCCCACAGCTATTACAGAGTCTTATTTCG
>NW_015235658.1:0-684 GCF_001447785.1 Gekko japonicus | reverse complement strand
AACAAACACAAAGCTAAAAGAAGAGATATAGGGAGCCTTGTCTCTAGTTTTAGGGTGAAATTCTTGTTCTCAGACTGTGAAAGAGTAACAATTGTAACTGATGTTCAATTAGCTAAGCTAAAAGACCAAGAGTACAATTATGATATGCAGTCCTTTTGATTAGTAATGAAAAAGTCCTCCTACAACTTTTTTCGTCCTTGACAAGGACAAAGACTTACTGCATTAGACACTTAAAAGGGAAAAAAATCATGGTGCATATTCACAGCAAAGAGAGGACTGCAAAACTGCATCTGAATTATTTTCTTTAAAGATGTCAGCATGCACACTGCTTACTTAAAAACAAGGGCTTCTTTATTCATCAAGGTTACTGCAATTATGCCTATAATCAAAGAGGAAGGCGCACAACAGAGCAGTGCTGAATTATCATCACTTCAGGCTTGATAAGGAACATAAATATCTTCTTATTGCTATATCACTTTACATATTTTAAGTCTGGTGGGTAGCTAAAAAGTGGTATTGGGAATATCAGTGAGAGCTGCTACTTAAATACCAATGTTCAGTAATCTTTGTAGGGTGCAATCCTGCATGCTCTATGCACTAAGAATAGGGTGCAGTATGACTGAAAGACAATGTAGCTCTGTCTGGTATCTTAGTGCAGAACCTCCCTACAGATATTTCTTTCTT
>NW_015235657.1:0-684 GCF_001447785.1 Gekko japonicus | reverse complement strand
CTCTACCCTGGGACAATTTGTTCAGTGCCCAAATGTTTCACGATGAAACACCACTCAAATGAGCCTACTCCTTTGCCCGCTCCTTCATGGAAGCTCTTCACAAATATAACCCGTATTAAACTAAAGAAAGGAAAATGTTAATTCAGCCAAAATCATGGTGGATTTGCAGTTATGATCCCTGAAGACTGGGGCTGAGAAACTCGAGTGTTGCTATGATAGATCTTGACATCCCAGAATACCTAGTTTATTCTCTGACCTTCCATAGGATTAGGATGGGAGAATTAACAGTGGTTCTCCCAAGCTAACAGATGCCATAAATACAATTAGTCTTAAAGGTTATGGCTCATTTGGCATCTAGCCTAGGGTACCTGAATTCTCCTTACCCCAAACACTCATTGGCTGTATTCAGACAATGTCTGCCACTGTGGTTAGGGAAAAATGCATATGAGTTCACCTTGTTGTCTGGTTTATGTGCATAATTTCCTTGTCTCCTCATTTCATACCAAGAGGGTGGTTAAACGTTAACTCCAGCTATCTGTGATGTACTGATGCAGGTGTGTGGGTTAACCAGAGGCTGTTCCTCTTTGCTAACTGGTTTTTTTTCTACATGGTTTGTTTTCATTGATTCTGGCCCCATACTGTTTTGGTTTCTCCCCTGATTTCCATATGCATTTTTGTGCCTTT
>NW_015235656.1:0-684 GCF_001447785.1 Gekko japonicus | reverse complement strand
TGCTTGCGGCCAACATGGCTGACCACCTGGATCTTACCAATGAGCACTGCAGCTGTGCACATACAAGTTGTGTGCACGTAGATACCACCTCCAAGATTGGGAACCCTTCTTTTTTCTAGCATTCCTGAATATGAGAACAGAGCCTATGTGCGTACATTCACATGGTCATGAGCCAGCACTTGCATTTATGTGGGACAATCAGTACACATGCGGCCTTCCAACAGGGCAAATAGTGCCATTGGGTGGGGGAAAGGGTGCAGGGGAGAAGTCAGAAACTCCTTCTCCTCATGGACCACAGTCATGATCTGAATCGGGACCCCATGAGCTTGGAAACTGGGGTCCACACAGGAAACTTGTGGCTGATGTGTGACTAACTGAATACAAGTGAGGTCAGAGAACCCAGAAACAGCCTGTGAAAAACCTTATAGCTAAACAGCAAAATGGGTGCTCATTCATGCCAACTGTTACCTTCCACAGGAAGAGGAAAGAGAATTCCAGGCATGTATTCCATTTAGGGAATTTCATCCTTTTTAAAGTGAAATTGGTTGGTCTCCCACTAAACAGTCTTCGACCCTGAAGTATACTACAATCCTGAACATAGTTATAAACCCATTGACTTCAATTGACATATGTATGTAAGTGCCATCAAATCGCAACCAACGTATGGTGACCCCAGCAAGGGGC
>NW_015235655.1:0-684 GCF_001447785.1 Gekko japonicus | reverse complement strand
GGTCACCCAGCGAGCTTCCGTGGCAGAACGGGGATTCGAACTGGGTCGTCCAGGATTCTCGCCTGACACTCTCTCCGCTATTCCACACTGTCTGTCTTTGTGTCACAATGAAAATAAGCCCTAACGCTTTCTTCTGCTTCTCTCCCAGCATTTTATCCCAGCCGTTCCAAGGAATGCTGCTACTCCTATAAGAGAGGCGGCCCCCTTCCTGTTCCACTGATAGCGAAATACTACAAGACTCCCAGCGACTGTGCCTTGGACGCTGTGGTGTAAGTACAGAGTATGGCTCCCCTGCTCCGATCATGTATTTCTCTGATGTCTAGCCAAGGGCACGCTCACGTGGCCGGATTTTGGGGGGAGGCCTGCAAAAGTGTTCTCATTTAGTCAGCTACATTTGATGAAATCTCCCAGATAACTCCTATTGTGATGCATATGGATTCCCTCCCTCGCCTGCCATAAGGGGTCGCTGGAACATCGTTTCTGTGTCTCAAATGACGTCCTTGCCTGTACTGGACACGGATGTCTCTCTGTGTCGGTGTCAGGGGCAGGGGGGGGCAATGAGGGGAGAATGTAGGTCCCCTTGCAGGTTGGTGGGCAAACAAGGATTAGCTAAAATGTGTGCAAGTCTGTTTCCAAAGGGCTTTTCAGTGCTGCTCTCCCAAAGATGGCAACCCTTCCCAGGTG
>NW_015235654.1:0-684 GCF_001447785.1 Gekko japonicus | reverse complement strand
TGGCATCGGTGCAGTCCTTTTCTCCTTGGTGTTTTCCCCATTGTCCCATCCTGTGCGCACTGGATCTGGGAGAGTGCAGGCTATCACTACGGTTTGTTACCTCTCCAGTCCCTTCAGCTGCTTTGTATTCCTCCTCCTCCTGCTGCTCCTATCTACTGGCTGAATACCAGAATTTGTGCTTGGTGTGGCTTTTAGTTCTGTGAAGATTTTTCATCTCATGCTGCTTAGGAACAAGAAGACTCCTCCTCACTTCTGAACAGAAATATATGCTGTGTTGACATGAAGCAAACTACTGTGTGGCGAACAAGCCAGATTTCAAGGCCCAAAACTGTACTGTAGAGTACATGGGACAAAAGCATCAGGGCTGTACCAAGCAAAGTCTGAAGCTATGCTGATGACGCAGGGTCCAGCCTTTGTTTTAAAGTGCTATCTTGAAGGGAAGAACCTTCAGGCTCCTGTATGTTTTATCCCTATGGGAATAAAAGCAACTTTGGTGGTGGTGACACTTTTGAGATGACAAATGGCTGAGAATGGAAATGGTTAAATGGTTCTTCCTCCCAGGTGGTCCTCTGCTTACCACTTGCAGCTGCTGTTAAGTGCTAAAAGGTATAATTTTATATTAAGAGGTATTAATTCTGTATTAATTCAAGATATGGTTTTTAGAGACACTAATGCGAAGTCATC
>NW_015235653.1:0-684 GCF_001447785.1 Gekko japonicus | reverse complement strand
TAGGAGCCACCACTGATGAACGAGCTATTAAAAACTGAACGGCTACGACCCTTATGCTCTCCCCAAGGCACGGAAACCCCCCAATCTCCCACAGGTCCAGACTTCAGGTAATATACATGGATGCAATTGACAAGCTAAAGGGGAAGCCGTGCAAAGTGCAACTCCCATTCGAAAGAGTTTCTGCCTCCGACCTGTTTTCTAAAAATAAACTCGAGAAGGGTGTATTTGTCTAGCTCGAGTATCCTGTTTCCAACAACGAACGAATAAACCGGGTGGGCTGTTCCGAACGCTCCAGTTGAAGAAGTTTCTCACAGTGCTCAAAGCCTCCGTTAGCACGTGTTTTAATTTTTTTAAAAAATAAAGACTTGAGTATCTAAAGTAAATGCAGTTTGTCTTAAAGCTACAAATGCATTACACTTTTATACACATACATTTATAAATAAATACACACAGACACACACACAGAGAGAGACACATATAATATAAAGCACTGATTACAAGGGGACCACCCCATCGCGTTCGAGATCTTGGGAACCTTTATTCACTTCCACACAGCTCTAGTGTTTCCATTCAGCTTATATTTGTCATTTTAGAGGAAGCTTTCAAACGGTGTCAGGGATTTTTATGAACATACTTTAATCTGCAAAAAAGGGACTTTCACTTCCTGGGCTGTGCCTTTTCCTC
>NW_015235652.1:0-684 GCF_001447785.1 Gekko japonicus | reverse complement strand
AATTGGGGGGGACGAGACCTGCAGGGCCTTCCTTTAAGGTGAACAGATAGATATTGAGCCCTAGGAGATTATTTTACCAGGCAGTTATGCAGAACGCAAAATTGATAGATGACCCTTCTGGGTGCTTGCGCTATGAAATAATAACGAAGGAGGGTCAGGCAGCAGATGCGCTTCTGCAGTCGAATTTTTTATTTAATGCAACAATAAGCAGCTCCCACTTCCAGAGGGGCAAACCGCGAGACCCAGTTCTGGTTGGGAGTTTCCTCTGCCGTGACTCCCAAGCCACCTGGGCACACGGGGTTACCAAGCCTCATGACTCTTTAATGAGGCTGGTGGTTTTAAACATCAAGCCATCCACTTGCGGTATGAATCACGAATCTCTTTTGTCAGTAAAAAGCAATAAGGAACAAGGGAGGGAGGGAGACAGAATGCTAGGAGTAAAAGCAGAAAGGATGCTTTTGGAGAAGTCAGCGTGCTTTAGAAACTCTCTCAGTGCCTTCCTTCTCAACACCCGTGTTTTTCTCCAAAGTCCTGCAAGGCTGCAGCAGAAGCTGGGCCGATCTGAGACACTCTGGAAGGGCCAAGTGAAACGTGACATCTGACACACAACCACCTCTGGGCCTTGCTGCAGTCCAACTTCAGTGGCAAGTTCCCCCAGGGAACGCATTCCCCAAGTGCCACAGG
>NW_015235651.1:0-684 GCF_001447785.1 Gekko japonicus | reverse complement strand
TTTCAGAACGGAGCTGCTACAGCCCGGCTGCAGTGGCAGAAGATGCCTGGGAGTCGCTGTGGCCTGCCTGTGGTGAAGGAGGAGCTGGGAGCGGCACCAGGCTTGGCAGCAGTGGTGGAGGACACCGGCAGTCGGGCTTCGCTGCAGCTGAGGAAGATGCTGGGAGCTGTGCCAGGCTGAGCAGTGGCAGAAGAGGATGCCAGGCTCATCCTCCCCCTCACTGAGCCCTAAGGGGAATTCTCCCCACAAATATTGTGGGTCCCCACTTGTATATATGTTTATATCAGCTCTAGTTATACTATGTAATAGTGATAGCCATGTATTCAGTGTGTATTTTTAATGTAGTGATATAACATGCTGATGAAATATTATAATTTTATAGCTTCTCGATTAAATAAATTGCTTTATTTTATATAATGAGTCCGTTGAAGAGGCAAGATTCAATATAGATATTGAAGCTAGTTCATAAGCAACACATTTCTCTTTGGAAGGGGAAAAAAGAAAATAAAGTGTTTGAGATGCAGTTGCTCTTATTATATTTGCATTTATACAGCACCAGCAATATATAATTTAAAAAGTAGCATTTGAACAAAAGGGGAGATGTCCTACCCCAAAGACCAAACAAATACATTTTGACAGTGGGAGGAGACAGCCAAAGGGATGGATAAAAACATGGAAGGGAAA
>NW_015235650.1:0-684 GCF_001447785.1 Gekko japonicus | reverse complement strand
GGGCTTGCCTGGTCCATCCAGGTCAGGGCGTTTCTGTAATGTTCTTAAGTGCCCCAACACGTTGTCTACATTGACCTCATTTTCTGTACCTTCATTGAAAATCCTAGCACCACTCCCTCCCCCAACTGTTTAGGAACCCTGTTTTTCTTTAACAAATTGTATTTCTTTTTCAGTGGCCCAGAGTATGAGATGGGAAGTCCTTGAGTCCACTTTTGCCAATAAAGGTGGTGTATACATAATATTGATCAATGAAGGAATAGTGTCCCAGCTGAAATCTCTCTTCCGTCACAAAGCCACTAGCCGCTCTTAGGCAAACCAGTTTCTCATCTGCAGCCCTTTCTGTGACAATCTGTGAATAGTGACCGAAGCGCATAAGGTTATAGTAAAGAATGCAGGATCATACATGCGACGTATTTTGAATGCTCTAAAGAAGTGGTCTTCAGCCCTTCCAGAACTAAGGCACACGTGAACGCACATGAAGCTGTCTTCTACTGAATCAGGTCCATCTAAGTCTGTAATGTCTACTCAGACTAGTTGTGGTTCTCCAGGGTAAGAGAAGAAAGAAGAAGAGAAAGAAGAGAAGAAAAAGAGACGGTTTTTATACCCCGCTATTCTCTACCCAAAGGCGTCCCAAAGCGGCTTACAGTTGCCTTCTCTTCCTGTCCTCACAACAGGCACCTTGTG
>NW_015235649.1:0-684 GCF_001447785.1 Gekko japonicus | reverse complement strand
TACAGCACCCATTAGCAGGTGGCATTGTTTCTGATCTGCCCTGGGGCACAGGTGATCAGTGTCAAGCTTGAGCCAAAAGGCATGGGGCAAAAGGAGCCACCCTGATCCAACAGCCCATGAAGCAATAACAGCCTAGAGCTACTTTCGACCTTCAGCCTAGCAAAAAAGGACAATCTGAGTCTCCCTGGTGCCTGTCAATTTCCTTTCCATGCTCGTGTTCTGAGTCCGTTTTACGTCTGCTTAGCTGCTTCCATCTGATCCCACAGGAAAAGGCTCTGAGGTTTAAGAGCTCTGGGAACTGCTGAATATTTCATTAGTTCTAAAGCAGTTAACTTCAGAGAGAGAAGGCCTTGGAAACATCCCAGTGGGACCAGTCAAGCCAGCCTGTACGTTGCCTTATCTACCTGGCATTGTGGCGGTTTGGAACAACAACAAGCAATCAATGATAGGGATGTTAACTAAGGCAACTTCACATTTGCCATGGAGATTGCGACTGCTGCGTACATTTTGGAATTATGTTGATGCCTCTGTGTGCCAAGTGTGGAACATATGAATGATGGGCACCTTCTCTTTAGACACAAATGTCCAAGCTTCTGTGAACCTGGGGTCCCCACATTTGTATTTTGTGTGCGTGTGTGTGTGGGGGGTTGTTTTGGTTTTTTTGCTCTCAGGTCACAGCTGATG
>NW_015235648.1:0-684 GCF_001447785.1 Gekko japonicus | reverse complement strand
GGACTGTATGAGAGAAGGGCACAGAGCTGCTTTTTGTTTCTATACACCCACCCCCTTTGCCCTCTCAGCTAAAAAAACAAGTGTGGCTGGAAAAGCTTGGCATCGGGAGAAGGGTTCGACTTGGCCTGGATACCATCATACCTTGACTCATCATAAACCTGCATTTCACTCACCAAAACTTGTTAGAACATAAAAGGGCAAGAATTCCCCGCTGTTAACTTTTGCACTGCTCAAATACACAAGCATTTCCCAGTAATTCCCTAGTCAAGCAACCTAGGTGCAGACTAAAGGAAACCACTTCCTAGAAAGTATTACTGGAACAAAAGCATCTTGAGAGATTGGAAGTGAGTCAACGGCAGTTAAGAAGAAGTGCATAAGGGAGGGGGAACCAAGACTTGGACTCAGATGGAAATTCTGGAAGTTGGAATTGCTTTTCATTTTAAATCCAGGGGATTTTCCAAACAGTTTGCTCAAGAGGCTTTCAATACAAACAAATCAAGCAGTTGTGCAAATGGTCCTTCAAAGGTGTTAGAAGAATGAAGGGTTATACAAATCAAAGCAGAAGTTTAACCCAGAATAAATATATCCCAATGGTGTTCCCACGAGTACCAGAATTAAACACACAACTTGGATGTGTTTGTTCCCATACCAGCCAGTAGTCTGTGACGCCACTTTAGATTTCCC
>NW_015235647.1:0-684 GCF_001447785.1 Gekko japonicus | reverse complement strand
TTTTTTCCATTGGGGTTGCACAGTTGTCCTTAATTGGTATTGTGTCAATGAAAAAAAGACACCAGCTTATTGTGGTGATTCCTTTCTAGGCCTCTGTGGTATTTTAAAAGAGGGAAGGGAAGTCCTTTAGACCTTGCTACCATGGCTCAACTAATTTGAAAAGTTAGGGCTCTTTAAGCATGAAATTTATATTTTTATATACGCAATTTACAGACTAGGAACAATAGTCAGCGAGGGAAGAAATATGCTGAGGAATGACAATTAAAATGCCTTATTTTACCTCAGTGTGTCCTTAAACACTCCGTACAATGAAACTTTCATTCTTCTTTATATTTTTTATTCTTATTAGCCAGTCCACCGGGAGATATTTGTTAGACATCTCATCTAACAGCACTTGCATTTTTTATTGGGGAATGGTTTGCCAATAATAGTGCATCTGTGAATATAATGCTGTAAACTTCTTTATTTCACTGGAAGAGATTGACATTAAATATAGGTATCAAGTGGGTTGATAACCTCCAGAATTAAATAAGGCCTGACATCTGTATTGGCAGATGTCGGAAAGTGCTAACTAGGTTATTTTGATCATGTAGAAAATGGAGTTGTCTAGAAAATGATGTTGGCTTCTTCAACATGTCTATCCTTTTCACTCTTTCAGCCCAGTTGTCTTCCATATGAGTTACC
>NW_015235646.1:0-684 GCF_001447785.1 Gekko japonicus | reverse complement strand
GCAGGGCTCTTCTTATGTTCTTAAATGTTACAGATGATTTTGAATGGTGTTTTGTCCCAGAGTCTCACTGGAAGATATTTATTTATCATTCTCTCAGGCAATGATCCCTGATGCAACTATCTGCACATTCTATATCAATCATTAACAAAGGGTATTGTGCTATTTCAATGAAACTTTTAAAGGCACAATAGGTAAATACAGGTCTTCAGGTTCAAAAGTTAACCATTTCTGTAAATGTTTCATATCCGAAATAAACACGGAGCCGTGAAGAGAAAACCAGGGTCGGGAGGGGTGATAACACATTATTAAAACTTATCTGTCACCCGGTACTGTCTGAGCTGGCACTGAGCCCGGGAGTGCTGACCTTCATGGATTCTGAGTCTGTTAGCCAACACAGTAGTCATAGCTGCTCTTAGAACACGTCACCTCTTCCTCCAAAGTCTTATCACACCCAAAATACTGGAGAAGGACAGAGGAAATGAAAAACTGAAGACAGGGAACCCATCTATATAAAGCACAGCTATGAAAGAAGTGCTTAACTGCAGAATAAATTACCTCGATCAGCCATTTTGGTTTTTTCGGTCCAGCTGCTGAAGAGGAACCAGAATACAGGACAAAATATTGGGGTTCTGGTTAAGACCGCCGGCTCTGGGTTGGGAGCCTGAGGAGGGCGGGGCTTGGGGA
>NW_015235645.1:0-684 GCF_001447785.1 Gekko japonicus | reverse complement strand
CGCTCGCACACAAAATCTTTGATAGAACTGCATGTGCAAAGGTATCAAGGAAGCTTTTGTATGCCGTGTTGAAGCTGCACACTGGTACGCTAGAGGGGGAGAAAAGGTACAAATGACTGGAGGGGACTGACAGCTGCAGCCAAATCTACATGTGCAGCACATTGTGGCTATAAAAATGGAAAGATGGAGGATTATGAATGCATCGTTTCCACTTCAGAAACCACCCTAGAACCCCAAAATCTGGGGAGAGATTAGGATGTGGAGAATTTAAGACCCCTTCGTAAGTGGAAGCCAAACTTCTTCCCCACTGTAATGGTCCCGGTAACAAGAGTCCGCACAGCCCAATCCTGACATCTGTTTCTTGGCCACACTAGATAAAGTCAGAACAAGTTGACAGAAAGGTATTTGTACTTGGATCTGATTTCCGGTGTCCAATTGGAAAACACTGGTCCCCGGAATAACATTTGGAGCTGGTGAAAAACTAAAGGTGCCAAACACATAGTCCAGTAACATATTTATGTCTCTCACTTGGATTTTCTCCGAGAAACTAGGGGGATGCGAGACAGTGGTGGTGCCCAAAACAGGCCTGGCTTAAAACCAATCTGTCCCCTACCCAGGACAGCTGGCACCCCTTCTTGGAATGGGCTCTCGTCGCTTCCCGGTCGGAGTCGGACTCTCCCGCGA
>NW_015235644.1:0-684 GCF_001447785.1 Gekko japonicus | reverse complement strand
TGCAGCACTATAATAGGTAACTTCCACAGCAGTTCTCATGCTTCTGTACTGGCAGAAGTGGGTGAGCATCTTTGGATTTAGTTTTTCCTTATGCAGCTCTCTAGCATGAAGGGTGAGACAGCCCTATTGTAAGTGGAAGATACATTTGGGGTCCAACAGTACTGACCACCTTGCAAGACTGTCCTGGTTGTAAGTGACCAGGAAAGGCAACAGTGAACAGTTATAGCTTTATGTTTATTCTGTACCAGCTGTAGTGAAGGAGTGATGAGGATGTGAGGGCTGATAAATGACAAGAGAGTGGATCATTAAGTAGTCCTCAAATATCTATACATGTGTGTTTATGGCTATGATCAAATGATTTTGCAGTGGAATTATATTCAGTGGCTTTTTTTAACTCCCCCCCCTTTAGTCTCAAAAACAGAATCTTGACATTAGTAGACAAGCAAAATTCGCTGCAACACCTTCATTTGCTTTGTTTGTAAACCTAAAAAATGTTGTCTGTAAAATTGGAGAAGATGCCGAAGTCCTTATGTCTTTATATGATCCTTTGGAATCCAAGTTTATCAGGTCAGTACTTTTATGGATTTTGTTTTGGTTTATTGGTAAATATAGAACCTGTGTAATACAGAGGGCCCAGGACTATTCATATGAATATATACATTTTAAAACTTTCTTTAAAACAAA
>NW_015235643.1:0-684 GCF_001447785.1 Gekko japonicus | reverse complement strand
ATGTAGGAGTTCCAATAATACCCTGCACACAAGCGGCAACATCCTGCCCGTTATCCAGGAATGTGAGTGACCCCCCCTCCCATCTAATACCACTGGACATCTTTTATAGGTGTTAAATATATATGGTCAGATCCACTGCCACTATTGATTACTTACAAAGCACTTTTAATTAGCAGTGTTTTCCAATCTGTGGATTCACAGCCACCCTATGACTTGGTCATCGCCATCCCTGTTTTACTGAGGGGCTAAGAGCCTACAACATGCCGAAGGTCATAGAATGAACCCATGGTCTTCAACACTCAGTCCAGTTTTCCTCAAAGAACTTACTTTGTTCTGTGTCAAAGTACCTGCATCACTTACCAGATCTGTATTCGGACCTTAATCCCATCTACGTCTATGGTCTTCATTTTAAAATCAACTCCTAGGAACAACAACAAGAATTACATTACCCAACAAATTCTGATGGGTCTAAATAGGTTTTGTGGTGTGTAAAATAACCAAGAAGAGAGACGAACACTTTTAACATGTATGTGTTTGTGTGCAATGCCTTCTTCTCTGTCCCCTCCCTCTCTTCATACAAGCCTCTGTTCCTACTCGTCATCTGCAGCACTCATGAACCCCATCCCGATGTGTGTGTGTGTTCTGTGCCATCATGCGCTTCCAACTCATGGTGACCCTATGAAT
>NW_015235642.1:0-684 GCF_001447785.1 Gekko japonicus | reverse complement strand
AAAACCCTGAAAAATGAGATACTAAAGGGATATATAACTTTGGAATGCTAGTAAGGTGTGTGTTTTTTTTAATTCCAAAAGAAATCTTCAGACAGTAATGCTACTAGCTTTCTAAGCACAGGAAAAATGTTTCCGCTGCCCCAAGGCATTTATAGCCTGTACAGGAGAAATTAATGAAGAATAAAATCAAAATGTTTTATCATCTCAACAAAGCAGTCATATTACTCTAACTATACAGTATATTGTGTGTTACTTTTTCTTAACCAGCTATTCTTTTCCTCCCTTCTTCATCATTTCGGTTTGCATATACTGAAAATAAATTCTCTTTGAAACCCACAAATAGTATTATCTTTTTACTAATCTTGTAATTTTTTTAGGCAGTTACTATTTCCCTGTGTCAAATTCTTTGTGTTTACTGTAAAGCACTAAGCAATGAATAATATGTGCCTGCAGAGTATGAAGGAGAAAGGAAGGACCAGTTGTGGAGCTGAGATGGAAACAAGGCCCAAGCTTTCCAAATCCCTACAGCAGCTGGCAAATAAAATGCAAGGGCCTATGTGCGGAAACGGCAAGCTCAATTGCTGGATTCCAGCTTGGAAGAGACTGCACTATATGAGGCAGGCTCAAGCTAAACCAGAGGTGGCTAACCTGGGGGTAAGAACCAGACAGGATACATAGTGCCCC
>NW_015235641.1:0-684 GCF_001447785.1 Gekko japonicus | reverse complement strand
TGTGTGTGTGTTAACAGTGCTTTCCTTTCAATATACAGCAAATGGTACTTTCACAACACAGCTAATGCTCATGGGACATTACCACTTAATGGGACTGGAGTCTGAAGCGTCTTGTGAGGAACCCCCGGAATGAAGCAGCCTCAAGGAGAAAGGTGTCATCCACACTGTTAACAATGTCTTCAAGAAACATGATCTGGCGCTCAGAATGGGAGTAAGGCAAATAAAAAACGAACACAATAAGAACCAAGAAATCTACGCCACTGTAATAGTTATGTTGCACCTGGTTTTTCCTTAATTCCATATAATTCAGTCAGCTAGCGACAGACATTAATTTCATTAAATGCAGCCCTGCAGTGTGTGTGAACACTAATAACCACATAAAGTAATTTATTCATGCATGTGCAAGGTAAGATTTAAATGACAGTCTGACTGATCCATGAAGGGCAATTTATCTTAGTGCCACTCATGAGGGTTTTTGGGGTTTTTTTTACCAATAATGTCTTTAGCAGTTTTATTCATGGGATGATCACACAACTGTCTGGCTTTGCAAGGAAGAATTCACACTGAACAGGGACATGATTGTGGCCTTTTAATATTAAAGTTATACCATAAAGAAGAGGTCCAATAATGGTTTAGCAAGTCTACTAAGGGGAGGGCAAGAACACAGGTTAAAATGGCAGCATG
>NW_015235640.1:0-695 GCF_001447785.1 Gekko japonicus | reverse complement strand
CAGCTTAGAGGGAACACTGGTCCTAACTAAGAATGACACTGGATGGTGGGAGTTTTGAGATCTGTAAGGGGCCACAATATCCCATCCACTATTTCTAGGATTGATGAATATCCAGCCTCGGGTCTGGAATCTGCATACCTTACCTTTCTCAACAGAATGCATGTTTGCCAGAAAGCAAGCACGCCCCATTAAAGTGTGAATAGCGCATGCCGCTGCCTGCTTTGAACCTGCCACTCTCCGACATGCCCCAGAAGGGTTCAGTCGCCAGTGCAGGAGGGAATTTGAAAGTGGCGGAAATGCAAAGGACAGCAAGTTGGGCTGACTGGGATCCTAACGGGATGAGAAGCTGCCCACCCCAATCTCAGTCAGGATGAAAGTCAAGGTTAAGAACATAAAAACTTAAGAACATAAGAGAAGCCAATGTTGGATCAGGCCAGTGGCCCAACAGAATCACAATTATTCTATGTGACAGAGATGCAGGAGAAAGGATTTCCATCTTACCTCTGCCAGGGAATGAGCCCCGTGTCCCACTGCCAGCACCATGCAAAGCGTCTCAGTCCATAAATGCAGACAAAAGGAATGAGGATTGGCACAAGGCACAACTTTAATCTGAAGAAGTGTGCCTGCACACGAAAGCTTATACCTTGAATAACACTCTGTGGGTCCTAAAGGTGCCGCTGGATTCAAACGTGGTT
>NW_015235639.1:0-684 GCF_001447785.1 Gekko japonicus | reverse complement strand
ACTGTGCGACTGAACAACAAAAACCTGACCAGGTAATACAGGTGAGTGTAGCAGTCATCATTCAGTGGTGGAAGAACGTTACACGCTGACAGTCCCAGGTTTATGCCCTGGCATCTCTAGCTAAAGGTCTCCTAAGGCCAGAGATACAGCAGGGATACGCTCCCCACAAGACCAGGAATGGCAGGAAAGGGGATAAGGGCCGGCCAGAACAGTCATCTCAAGATTGTATGTCCAACTTTCTGAATTCCATCTGGAATGTTTCAAGTTGCAGATGATGTTGCAAAGGGTTTTGGTATTTCTGAGCCAGCCAAGTAGGGGAAAGGACATCATCTTTTGAAACTGCAAACCATCTGTCTCCTTAGTTACTCTAGAGATGGGCCCTAGAGAAGCAGACAGCGTCTGAATTCTAGCAGAAGGGTGGGATTTTTTTAATGCGCTTGCGTTGATGTATCACATAAACCTAGAAAAGATTTACAGCATGAAGGAAAAGGCTTCTAATATTTTGAATTGGCTAGAGCAGGGGGTCCCCAACCTTTTTGGAGCCTGCCGGCTCCTTTGGAATTCTGACACGGGGAGGGGGGGGTGCAGTTGCAAAGCGGTCACTGTGGGAGGTGGGCACACACAAACAGACAGAAGAAGCCCAAGTACAGGGAAAACGAAGAGTAATTTTTTAAAAAATACACT
>NW_015235638.1:0-684 GCF_001447785.1 Gekko japonicus | reverse complement strand
ATCTGACTAGTCCTAGCAAACAGTCACCCATTACAGCCACCCGTAAAGACTGTTTTAAAACAAAATGCCTGCACTCCTTGCTGCTGCTCTCCTCTGAGAGGCAGGCCCCGCTGACAGGATTAAGTCCTGCCAGACTCCAAAGCTGGGAGACAGCTGCCCCACAAAGTCCTTTATTACCCGGTGCCACTCCTCTCAAGTCAGGAGAAAAACAGATCTCCTTATTTTCAGCTGTGTTATCAGCAGGGGTTTCTTTGCTCAGAAGGTTTTAGTGACTAGGCCTCTCCTAAACAAATACCTCATTTTCTACTCCCCCCTCTCCCCCCACCCCTTTATCAGTCCCATCTTCTCGTCTTCTGCCTCCAGACAAACAGAGGAACTACTCTCTCTTCTCCCCATATCGGGCTCTCGCAGTGATCCAAGACCTATTACAGAAGTCAGCACCTCTAAAATGGAGTTTCAAGAGGAAGCCACACTAAACCACAGCGGTGGTGTATAGTTTTTCCCCTTCGCTGCTCAAACACACTAGCCAAGGTGCTTTCCACTTCAGACAGTAAAAGAGTGCACGCAGGAGTTAATATTCAAGGAACAAGAAGGGTGGTTACTAAACCATGTCTACTTGGATCAACATCACTCATGCTATCCCTTTGCTATGTGTGACATGGAAAAATGAGGGCCAATTCACAC
>NW_015235637.1:0-684 GCF_001447785.1 Gekko japonicus | reverse complement strand
GACTCCACAGCTTAGAGGGGGCGTTGCTCTAGACCATCAAATCTGTTGCTGGTTCAAGTGATGAGCTGTTTGGAGATGTTCCAGATTCCAATGGTGAATACCTGGATTGGATGCCGAGCCCCTTCAAGACAGTGACACCATACTTTGAATGGTGCTTTAATTGAGAGTAACTCCTGCTCCCAGATTGTATAATTCTTTTCTGTTGGTGTAAACTGATGGGAATAGTATGTACAGGGTTGTGGGATACCCACAGGGTTTTCTTGTTGGGCAAGGACAGCTCCTATGGCATTACCGGAAGTGTCAGCCTCCACAATGAATGGCAGCTCAGGATCAGGGTACCAGAGCAGCAGTTCGGATATGAACCATGTCTTCATGGCTATGGGTGCTTGGTTGGTCTCTGGTATGCATTGAAAAGGCTCCTGGAGCCACAGAAGTCAGGTCAGTGGTATGACGATGGACGCAAAGCTGGGAATGGATTAGCAGTAATAATTGGCAAACCCCAGGAACCACTGCACATCTTTCCTGGAGCTTGCCAAAACTGAATGGCTTTGACCATTGTAATGACTTGAGGTGAGAGCACATGGCCTAAGAACTCCATGGCTGGTAGGTCAAAGGCACACTTTTCAAGTTTTGTGTACATCGGCCAGAGCATCCGAAGACAATAGCCCTGGACTCAGCTATTGT
>NW_015235636.1:0-684 GCF_001447785.1 Gekko japonicus | reverse complement strand
ATCGAAATTTGGGCTTGGAAAATCTGGCTACTTAGGGCTAGGAGCAAGCATGTGGAAGAAGAGTGTATGCACTTTTTATGCCATAATTACCGTTCGGGTGGGGAACTGCCAGTGATGCTTGGCTCGGTGCCCCCGGGGAGCGTCTTGCTTGGCTCTGTGCCCGCTGTGCTGGCTCTCGGCCTGATCCTGTACCTCTGAGCGCCGCCTGGGAGACTCTTCTGCCGGCGGGACAAAAGGAAAGAAGCCCAGGGCCGCAGGCAGGATGCGCCCCCTTCCTTCCTCCTTTCCCAAGGCTTGCCAGGAGCAGCAGGGCGGGTCTGACGGCGGCGCTTCCCGTCTTTGCGCCCCGCCTGGATGGGGAGGCGCAGCTCTGCACTGCTGCCGGGACCCGCTCAGGCGCAGCTACCCCTGGCTGCCGGGAGAGCGTCCCGCTCCAACCAGGAGCCTCCGGGGCGATGGCGCTCCAGTGTGCTTTGGAGACAGCACCTTGACGGCGGAAACGACACCCTAGAAGCAGCGGGGCACAAAAGCCTCCGTTGGGGCTCGGGAGGCTGGGCGCCGCTGCAAGAAGATTCCCAAGTCAAGCCGCGCACCGATGTTAAGGGCGCCCGGTTTACTCCGCACTCTCGCCGTCCCGTTTACTTTCCCCACCTCTACCAATACTTAGTAGAAAGATCAACAGTG
>NW_015235635.1:0-685 GCF_001447785.1 Gekko japonicus | reverse complement strand
CCCTAGAGTTGGATTTGACTGGCTTTCGGCAAGGGAAACCTTTACCTTCACTGTATTGTTGTTACTCATTAGTAAATTGTTCTTTTCTTAGCATCCTTCTGCACAGGTTTTCTTTTTTGTCTTATCATGTTTACTGTGTGATCGCTGATTGTTTACTGCTTTCACATCCCATCAGGGAGCCCACCGTCCCTCCACCTTTAGTAGTGATGGAGAGAGCAGGAAGTACACTTGCGTACCCCCTAGTGGAGGCAGGGGATTCTGTATGGCACATTTTTGGAGCCTGGGTTGCCAAAACTACTATTTTGTTAGGGTTTCCAACCTCCATGCAGGGCCTGGAGACTTACAATTCATTTCCAGACTACAGGGATCAGTTCCTCTGGAGGAAACAGCTGCTTTGGAGGGTGGACTCTGTGGCATTATGGCCCGTTTAAATCCCTCCCCCCCACACCCTCCCCAGGCTCCGCCCCCAAATCTTCAGGAATTTCCCAACCGATAGTTGGGAACCCTCTATTCTGTGTTTATCTCTGCCTCAGCCAACAAACACAAGGCGCATTCCATATCTATTCTTTCAACAATACCATCAAGGTAATTTTAAAACAAAGTAATATGGTTAAGTAGAATATCATATCCTGGAATATGGGTTAATATAGTATCTTATTCCTGAGGGACCACCTTTCCCCATATA
>NW_015235634.1:0-684 GCF_001447785.1 Gekko japonicus | reverse complement strand
AATTCAGTGGCAAGATCTGCTGTGGTGTTATCAGGTGCTTGATTTATCTCCTTTCTAATATAATTTGAAGGACTCACACACATGAATTCCTGCTTGGCTCCTAAATACAAAGCTATATCCAAATTGTTTGCTGCAGAGTGGGTGGATGGGCACTGCCACAGTAAAAAGCTTGTGACTGTTGAGAGATGGAACAGGGTTTGATAGCCTTTCCTATGCCTCCCATGATTGGCCAGGTTGTACAAGGCACTGGCCAAATCTTGTTTAACTACAGTCTCACCCTCCCTTCCCTAAAGGGGGCAATGACAGAACTGCATCCACTTGGACATGAGCAGGAACAAACTAAGATGCCATGAAATAGGAGACATTTGTTCATGCTTGCCTGCCAAAACCAGTGAGGGATAGGATGGATGACAGCAGTTAGGAGGGAAGATGGGTGGCATGCACAGATCTTCCTATGGGTGAAGTGCATATCTTCATCCATCCCACTGCCCAAGAGATTAAAAGAAATGTGTGATAATTAGAGTCCTGTACATACAACATAAGCAGGTGCAGGGCATCATGTGCTCAAACAGGAGTGGGATTGAGTGCAATAGCCCTGCCTCCAGGCCAAGACTGAACATACTAGTCTCAATTCCTTGATGCTCATATTCACCACAGTGTAGGCCTATTAAAGTAGCACCCTAC
>NW_015235633.1:0-684 GCF_001447785.1 Gekko japonicus | reverse complement strand
TATCCACTATGGCACACTACCTTACATCAAAGTATAAAATGTTCAACACTTTTCTTATCTAATTAGCACTTTTAATTGGAAATGAAATGCCCAAGAGAGGCACCTGTGGTCAACATGATTACGGATAAGCAAGAATTCCATTAGCTCCAGTTATTTCTCTTCCCTCTGAAAGCCTATTTCCTTGCTCCTCCCCCTCGTAGTAACTAGTGTAAAACAGCGAATTTCTCATCCTCAAACTCACTTGTAGTATATGCAAATTTCCTAGCTGGCAGTGTAGTTACTGACCTTTATATAATTTAAAGCTTATTAAATGTTTGAATTTGAGTGTTGTGATCATGCTAGCCTTTGAAAATGAGTTAAACTAGATACAGTGCTACCTTGAATAAAATGTTCACTTTTAAAATGTAACACACTGGCTAGAAGGAACTTGGACTACCTTGAAAGCAAGTTTGTTCAGAAGTAAGTCCTACTGAGGTCAACAGTATATTTAAGACTGCAGCCCAGGTCCTATCTGATGTTGAGGTAAGATCTTGTAATTTATAACAATGGATTCATATGATCTGCAGCAGCCCAATGAAGAACAAAATAATGGGGGAAGATAAGAGGAACCTCAAGACATTACTGGAAAGTTAGCCTAATGCCTGTTCTGGATAAACTATCAATAAATAAATAAATAAATAAACC
>NW_015235632.1:0-684 GCF_001447785.1 Gekko japonicus | reverse complement strand
GCGGCCTGCAGATCATTGGCCGAACTGCAAAAGGGCCCTCCGAGGAAGCGCGAGCTGTTTCGCCATGCCCAGCCGACCCCGTAAAGTTCCTTCCACCCGGCTTCCTTGCTCACCTGCATGGCCGCCATCTGAAATCCTGGGGAGCTTAATAACGGTTAAACAAGCGCGAGGCCCACAGCAGAGCTTAAATAGACCCCAAGTTGCTAGCAAGGAACACCTGTCCGCTGCCCGGTTTCGCTCCTTGGACAAAGTGGCCTGCGAGAGATGTCGGGAGTGGCGTTTTGTTACTCTGCAGCACCATCTCGTGGCTCTCCTGCTCATGAAGCCCAGCTCGGTCCCTTTTGTTCACTTTTTCTTTTCTTTTTCCGTTCCCAATTAAGTCACTGACTGAAAAGAGGGGTTTGCGTGGATCTCCGGCCGGGAAAACATTGTTTCGTTTGTTGCTCGTTGTGTTGCTGTTTTCTTTCTCTTTTTCATCTATTTCTATCTCGAGGCCTCTTCATTTAGCAAAGAGGGAAGCGTGTTGTTGGTGAAAGTGAAACTAAGATATTCCATTTTTATTTTTTGCAAGGAACAAACCAAAGGATCTGGGATGGGAGGCGTTTGGGGTAGGGTTGCCAATTCTGAGTGGGGAATTTCCAGGAGATTTCAGGGCAGAGCGTGGAGAGGGCAGGGTTTGGTAGT
>NW_015235631.1:0-684 GCF_001447785.1 Gekko japonicus | reverse complement strand
CGTGTCACACAGACCTGTTTTCAATCCTTCAAGAAACAGACATTCATCCCCACTGGCTAATACACGGTCCCCTAAGTTTTCTGCAAATCCGAGTACTAGTCAAAGTGAGGAGAAATCTGCATGACTCCTTTCCCCCCCCCGCCTCTCAGTCGGTGACCCATGACCTCAGTGACACCACCAATTCAGACACAACCTCTCAAACTGTATGGGGTGCGCTTCTGTAATGCCTCTCAAGCATGTCTTCAGTCCCTGTAGATGAGCTGAGAGCTCTCCACATGGGACCAATTCAAACCTCAGAGCTAGTGTGGTGTAGGGGTTAGAGACCAAGGTTTGCACCGCTCAGGGACAAATGACATGCAACTGGAACTCAAAAGATATAGATTATAGCCCTAAGAAGCAACTGGGCAGGGAGGATTGGGATCTTAGCATGAGGAAGGGGGTGCCAACTTTCCCCTCAGCACCATTTCCTAGGTAGCAAATCCCACCCACAGCCAAGTTTGCCTCAACTCCCAGTATGGCAAAAAGACAGCTATTCTATCAGTCTTTTCCCTTCACTGGGTTTAAAGTAACCTGAACTGGGCACTTATGAGCAGGAAAAAGGTGCAGGGGAGAACAGTCCCCCCCAAGTAGCAATTTAGAAATCCTTCACTGTTGTCTTTCATAACCAAAAAACACCCAGATCTG
>NW_015235630.1:0-684 GCF_001447785.1 Gekko japonicus | reverse complement strand
ACATGGGGTATGTCATTCCAGAAAAGCCATATGTAGGTATGGGAGTTGATCATAGGAAGTGATGTGCAAATGTAGCACTATTCAAGGTTTGCCTTTTTGGATTACAACAAAGCCTTGAATTTCCCAAGGACTAAAAAACAATTGATAAAAGTGCAGAGCTCATGTAAAGTGCATGTAAATATTGTGCTATTTACTTGCAGAGCTTTAAAAATTATTTTCCAGCAATCTTTTTTTAACCTTTATCTTCGAGAGATGCAGCTCTTCAAGGAGATAATATATAATTGTTGTCCCTTGATGAAAGGTACAAATGTGACAGATGAAGAGCCAGAAATAATTAGATAAAATAGTGCATGCCAGTGGAGCTGCTGGAACTCTAGTTTAAAGGGTAGAAAAACAGGCTTCCTATAATTTTTCTTCATGCCTGGTTTCAAAACAACATCTCATCTTTTGTTTGTTACCCTTGCAGAGCACAGTTGTTGGATCCAAGCTATGACACTGGGCCTAAAATGCCAAAATATGGAAACAGTGCTTTCAAGTATCCAACTGCCATATGGTCAGACTGATTTATGCTGCACACAGGGTTGCCAGTTGGCAGCTAAACTACTAGTGAGGCCACTTTTGGAGCTTCTGCCCTCTTCCCCCTTGCTAAAGAGCAGTGAAGGCAGATTTTCCAGCCCCTGTTAT
>NW_015235629.1:0-684 GCF_001447785.1 Gekko japonicus | reverse complement strand
CACTTTTCATCACCCTAAACATGTTTTCATAGCTTCTCTCTTTTTCCTCTGTGCTTTTACTACCTGAGCTTGTAGATGGTTTTGAACAAAAACCCATTGCAATGGACGGTTGATTCAACTTAATGTTCAGGTTCTTCTGGTGTAATGGTCCCTGTGCGTGAGACTGCACAGTTCTAATTCCCATATTACTTAGTTGAAAAATTGTGTAGCACACTTTACTATACCCTTTGTATTTGTCTCCAGCAACTGATGATATCCATGGAATGAAGTCAGCATGAAGTTTGACATACAGCCATTGCATATTAAAAAGTGTCCTCTTAAAAGCCATCATCAAAATGTAGTTCCCAATGCAGACTTCCACAGAAGCACTCACCTGCATGTCTGGCAAGTAGGTGCTATCAGGGCTGGAATTTTCTGGGTTCCAGAATGTGTAATTAGCAGATCTACAGCAAGGAAGGAGGTGGAGCTTGAATGCTTGCAGATCATTTCTGCAATCCAGCAGAAGCAGACAACCCCATCTACAAGCTTGACATTTTGGAAGGAGAGAGGGAGCGAAAGCTTGTTCTCTGTAATGTTCAGCCGCAGCAGACAAACCTCATTTGCAAACTTTACTTTGCACTGTGCATTGTGGAAAGTGGTTGCTCTTTGTAAAATTCAACAACAGCAAAATTCATTTGCAAGTTT
>NW_015235628.1:0-684 GCF_001447785.1 Gekko japonicus | reverse complement strand
CTTAACCACTACACCAAACTGGTTGAAACCACCAAACCACTACACTAAACTGAAAAGAACTTTAGTCTTGAATTCTGAGCATTTTACTCTTATTGTTTGGCATTTTTACTGTTATGATCTATTTTTTCTGTTTTATATAGGTTGCAGACTTCTGAGAGCTCTTATGAAAGAAATCCAAATAATATACTAATTTAAAAAACACTGGACAAGCCAAGGTCTAAGCCCCCCAGGCAAAGGAGAAAACCCCAGGCATACTGCTCTGTCAAGCTGCATGTGCTTCGGCAAATCCTTGTTAATCTGGAGCAGATTTTGAAATTCATGCCTCAGAAGTATCAGTTCTTGTCTCTTGAAATATTTCTTCATTTCTGCTGCCTTAATTATCATGTCATATTCCATTTTTTGCTTGGCATTTTCAATACTGAAAATATCAGAAAACAATACAGCATCAAATTTTGAAGCTGGGCCTGAAGGAAAATATCACATTTTGTTATATAGTAAAACATTGGAAACTGATACAGTGCACCAAACTGTATCCAGTTTTACAATCGTAGACCATTCATGACCCAGGATCAGCCCTAATCTACCTACAACTAGAACTCTTAACATGCACCAGACAATTTTTTAGGCTTCCTTTTCCATAGGAGACATCTGGTCAAGGGCAGGGCCGGCTCGCTCACTAGGCGA
>NW_015235627.1:0-684 GCF_001447785.1 Gekko japonicus | reverse complement strand
CTGCTGAGGTCCCTCCCCAAACACCACCCCCAATATTCCAGGGATCTCCCAACTGAGAGCTGGCAGCCCTAGATGGGGCACTGAATCCACAGATGCTTACCAGCATGTGAGCATCTGGGTCTGCTTGAGCAGGGATGTTTTTTGCCCTCCGAAGTGCTACTTTGGAATGGCACAAGGACGACACATTTGGCCCAACTCCCTTGCTCACTCAGCATCCCCCCAAGCTTAGGGGGCCAGAACGCAACAGCCGGCAGTCAGAACAGCCGAGCTAGCTGGACGAGAAAGGAGGCAGGGAGGCTGAAAGAGGACACAGAAGATGGGCAGATAGAGGCACATGGGGAAAGATTACAGCACCAGGCAGATCAAGGCTTCTCGTTGTCCATTCAAAGACCTGGTCCTGACCTGGGAGCACTGACAGTCAAGCCAGTTGAGGAGGACTGCCTGCAGGAGGGGACCCATACAGAGACTAGAGAAAACAATATAGCCCCCTTCGTCCTCTGTCCTGCAGTTTCAATGAGGGACCACAGGGGGGCACCAGTGTGTGGGTCAGCAGGATCCCAATTCAAGGCTTTGTTGATTGGAGACTGACAGTAGAAAAGGGGTTACCGTTCTTCCTACTCGTCCGCTTTGTGACTCTCTCCCTGTTTTACCTTTGCAGAATATCACTAACGAGCTCCGGCGCAT
>NW_015235626.1:0-684 GCF_001447785.1 Gekko japonicus | reverse complement strand
TCCAGGCCAGGTGGCACGGGGAGGGGTATTCTCAGGTGATATGCTGTACAGAGTTATTGCCCCGCACACCCTAGTTGTTTGTCGTGACCTATGCCTGAAGGGGCCCAGAGCCCCTTAGTGGATCCTCGAATAGGGTATGTGGTAGCTATCTCCAGGGAGTCCTGGATGTTTGGTCAGGAGACGGGCTGAACTGCATGTCGTCTTGATCATAGTCCTCTGGGTTGATATCAGAGGGAGTCTTCCTGCCCCTCTGGGATCTAGGGGAGCTGGGGAGGTCATGGCCCTCGGCCGTGAGGGATCTGTTGGTGACAGTCATACTCTGCCCTCCTGCTGGGAAGTGAAGCACCTCCAGTTTTAAACGTTCATTTCTAAATGAATACAAAAGCAAACTAAAAAAGACCTTTGTGGGAGTAACTGAAACTTGCAGGAATAATAACAGGAAAAAGAACATTCCTATGTTTTGCCTACAATGGCCACAGTGTTTGTGTTGCCTTTAATTGCCTCAGAAATGGGGCTTCCTTTTGTCCCCTCTGTATAAAACGTGGCAGGGGTATCCCTTGAGAAAGGAGGGGTGCAATGCCTGAGATTTTACTTCAAATGAGGTAGAGAACAAAGTTGTAACAGACAGATATGTTTCCTGTAAAAACCAATGGAATTCAATCTGGTAACACGCGACCAGCAAAA
>NW_015235625.1:0-684 GCF_001447785.1 Gekko japonicus | reverse complement strand
AAATCTGGACACCCAGTCATCATTATGCAAATATAGTTGCTCTACATTTATTTCGATTTCATATTTTTATTCTGCTTTTATGATTGATGTTTCAGCAATCTGGACCTTTTTGTTGCTGCAAGAATAGATGCAACAGATGGGGGGGGCAGTCTCTTCAGTTGCATTTTCAAGCGTCTTTTCAGAACCACAAGGACTGAGGTTTTTATCAGCTTAAAAAAAATAATACTCAAGACACCAAGTTGTGTTTCTACAACCAAACTTTGTGCTGTTACTGAACATGCAGAATACACACCAAGGCAACCTTGGCTTCACACACTCCAATTCAAAATTTGGGATTTTTCTGGCAAGGGTAGCACAAGCCACAGAAGTGGGCCTGTACGGCACCATGCAAGAAGCCACGCGTGGTTCAGCTGGACTGTAGCTCTTGCAGAAAGACAGGTCAGGACCCAAAAACGGATGTGTCTCTGGAGTCCAACTTCTGTGTGAAATTCCAAAGGAAGATCTTTATATAAACAGTTCAGAAGAACCCTACCCTACGGCACCAATATAACCTGATACCGATACACACTTTTGGGAAGAAGGGTCCAGTTAGCTAAACGATGCTGTTACCAAGGCAACCCAACTGCACTACGAAGTGTGTCACTAAGAAAACGTTTCTAACTTCAGTTCTGATCTTCCTGTTTA
>NW_015235624.1:0-684 GCF_001447785.1 Gekko japonicus | reverse complement strand
TTTCCCAACCCAGAACTGGCAACCCTTGGCTGGAAACCAAACATGGGCAAAGGTGCTGCTCACAATTCATCCATTCCTTTTATGCTACAGCAGTGCAGGTTTAGCCACCAAGGTTCTAATGTAATCGAAGTCTCAGTCTCGCTCTGGTGACCCAATGTGCACCAACAGCACACGGCAGCTGAGCCAGCTTCATGCATTGCCAGCGCACTGACTCTATGTGCTCTGGCGGAGCGGAATAGACCCCAACGTCTCTGCGGCTCTCTCAGGCAAATGTAAGGGTGTCGCTGGCGTCCTACTTGCCGGAAACGTCTACTGATTGGCGCACGATTGTCGGTCGGCAAACACAGTCGGGGATATTAGCAAAGAGCGAAAACAAGTACCTCATTGGGGCATTTAAGTTTCCCCATCTGCTTTAGGACCTTCCTCAGCCTCTCTCTCTCTTCGTGTTCGCTAAGAGGAGCGGCGGCTTCCACGGGAACAGGCTGGAGAGGAGGAACCGAGAGAGGCGGAAGATTAGCTACCCGCTCGCATCTTCCCTGGGCCGATGGCTGCCTTCCCAAAGAGAAGCGCTCAAGAAACTATTACGCTTGGCTGGACTGGCAAAAAACCCCGATTGGGAGATGATGAGCGCGAGGACGGAGATTGGTAATACGGCTTTACAGGGGACATTTCGTAGAAAAAGAG
>NW_015235623.1:0-684 GCF_001447785.1 Gekko japonicus | reverse complement strand
CTGTGCGACTGAACAACAACAAAGAGCAGTCTTTCCTTTTGGGGCAGAGAAAGAGTCTGCAAGGGTGGGGAGATGAGAAAAAGAAAAAAGACATTGCATGGCAGTCACCATTTTCTCTCAGTCATTTTACACAACAAGGAGAAGGAGGGAATCCATATTGTCCAAGAGACAGCCATGACTACATGCCGCTGAAGACATAAAGAGGAAAATCCCACATGCTGAATAAGACCATAGATAATTTCTAAATGTTTGCAACTTCCAGAACTAGTCTTATTTACCATTATCAGGGACATGTAAGATTCAGGGGCAGAAGGTTGTGTTTATATCACCTTTTATTTGATCCTTTTGATTTCTTAATAACATTCCTTTCATTTTAAATGCAGTCAAACCAAACTTTGTGGCCCATGTGATCCATGCAAACCAAAAGGAAAGAATGGGGAGAGGACAGCAGATACCCTCATCCCCTTGAATGTTCAATCAGGTCCCCATGGCAATAGACACTGGAGCCTGGGAGATGTGACCGCTGAATAGAGCCCTCAAGTGCCAGTGTACAAGATCATAGGCTAATTCCCTTAAATTGATGACTTGCTGGTGGTGGCAATGTGCAAAGAGAGAGCAAGAAGCTAGAGATGGAAGGGGGGTTGGAATGGGCAGAAATCCTGGGGAGGCCAAACAACGTCCTTC
>NW_015235622.1:0-684 GCF_001447785.1 Gekko japonicus | reverse complement strand
CCTCATATACAAAAGCTTGAAAACATGCCCCCCCGCTTCTTGGAGAACAGAGAAATTGCCGTTTTAGCATATTGCTTTCTGTGTTTTAGACACTGCACAGATGGACACAAAGCCGTCAGAGAGCAGTCAGGATGGTGACGGGCTTAGTCGGAAAGCCATCGCCAGCTGCGTCGAGAGTGGCTTTTGTCGCCACGGGTGTGACGCTGACCTTCTCAGCCTAGCCAAAGGTTTGGCACAGTCACAAGCCCATGCAGAGTTCTGCGTTGGGATTTGTCACAAAAAGCTGAGGACTGTGACTCATCAAAGAACCCGACCCAGAAGAGAACCGGAGGCTCTCCGAATAGGGAAACCTTCAGTGGGAGACCTGGTTATTCAAAGGCATCTAACCAAGGGAACAGCTGTTTTAAAAAAGAGGTGATTAAACAAGCCTTTTGAAGGAGGACTGGGAAATATCTGAACGTAATTATGTGATAATTAATTCAGCACAATTCACAGATAGATTCAGATTGGAGGAAACCTCTAGAGGGACTTTCAGTTGACCAATTCCATGCTGTTTGACCAATCTTTCTGTTCTTTGAAAGCCTTCTTTCGGTTTTAACAAGGGTTTGCTCCTTACCCATTGCGTGTGTTTGTGTCATTTCTCAGTTTGCCCGAATGTGTTTATCTGGAGACTAGGAAAAAGGC
>NW_015235621.1:0-684 GCF_001447785.1 Gekko japonicus | reverse complement strand
TTGGGGAGTCTATGCATTTCCCTCTCACCCCAAATGGCAACAGCAAATTGGGAGGATTGCACATAATGCACACTCTCGTTAGATGGAGCTTCACAATCAAAAGTCTGAAGAGGCCTAATGAACACCTCCATTAGGTCCAAAGTCTGATCTGTAGAGGAGCTCCGTGTATCTCTGCATGATTCACCGTTCTGGCCATTCTACTGCCTCTCTGAATCAAACACAATTGGATCATTCTGCCAGGAGCCACTGCTGTGGTCTCACCTCCTTCCAGTCAGGAGACATGCCCAGCACAGGGACTCATGCAGAGAGATGGTGGGTGGACTCCTCTGGGAACAGGTGCTTCTTAATCTTACCCAGCCTAAAAGTAACCCTTTTGGGTGTAGCAGTCATCTGTTGTGCGGTTGTGTGAAAATCTCATTCCTTGACCCAACTCAGTATGTCAGATGGTTATTCGTTAGAAGCTTTGGGTTGGATCCAGATTAAATCTTCCATCAGCCAAACAGAGCATTTCCCCTTCCAGCTTCCCTTTGCAGTTGACTGATCTCCACTGAATGCTAATCTGGGGGACAGAGGACCTGGAGGAGCTACAAGTGGGGGGTCTGCGGCAGCAAAGGAGGATTTTATAAAATTGCCAGTTTAGTCTGGAGCCAACCATGCCACCTCATAAGAACATAAGAACATAAG
>NW_015235620.1:0-684 GCF_001447785.1 Gekko japonicus | reverse complement strand
GTGTACTCAAAAGCAAGTCTGTTTTAGTACAATCATATTTACTTCCAAGTAAGTCCACTTCGGCTTGCCCCCTTAGCGTCTGATGGAGACATACTCGCTCCAGAAACTCCCTCACTGGAATTAGTCCAAACATTCAAATTCCTTTCCAATGTCTCAACTCTAAAAGATACCCTGAGTCCTCTCAGTTTGAAGCACAATCTGGCAGTGCACAACCCTGATTGGCTGTCCTCTTGTGATGCTCCCAAGTATCTTCCCTCCCCCTGATCATCCACAGAGAAATTTTGCACTTTAAAAGTTTCCTCCTTAAAAAACTCTTCAGGGATGAATGAACAGAGTAGTGCATAGCAATTGATGACGCCCTTCTGAAAGGACTAAAGGTGGACTGCCCACCTGAATCATGTTGGGAGGAGCAAGACTGATAGCTGAATCATAATTTTCTGGTATGCAGACAGACATACTGCAAAAGCAACAGCAGCAGTTACAGGTTTGCCATCCAGCCAGAATTTTGATAGCTCTCACCAGACTCTCATACTAGAATTGTAAAGCAAGAAGAAACAAATAAGCCAAGCTTTTTGTGCTGTCAGTGCAGAAGAACATGTGCTCTGTGGCATCACATGAAAGTGGTGGTTGTTTTTGAATTGTCCTTTCATGTGTTGCAAATGATGGCATGCTGTGGACATGAAT
>NW_015235619.1:0-684 GCF_001447785.1 Gekko japonicus | reverse complement strand
CCACAGCAGATATGCAGATTTTATTTATGCCCTTTGGCTATGTCCTGCTATTCAGCTGATACGGATTAAAATTCGTACAGTCTTGTTCTGTTGACAGCACTGTTAGGTTGATTAATTAAATTCCTGGTTATTCAGCGGTACCCTAATATAGTGTTATTCTGTCGTGTGAATGATATTGCTAACCATTTTGATCTGTAGCTAATTGTAAATTAGCTTGCTATAGCCAAAATTTCTGCTGGGGCATATTGGAACAAGGTCGAAGTACCCCTGATTTCAGAGTGCCTTAGCAGAATGTGGGGAAACAGATCTGATGTCTGCATTAATGCATACCATAAATTATGTTCTGCTACAAGTAAACAGATACATTTATGGGGAGATAGTTGATGTTTGTGATGTTCTGAGATAGTAAATGTCAGGACAGTGTTTGTGCATGCATACCAAAGCTGCCTTGGGCGCGCGGAACGAGTTGTGTCGTTCTTTGGATTCTGGCCAGCGCTTTTATCCAAACGAAAAACAAGCTTTCAGTGGGTCTTTGTGAAAAGTTCCTCTCTCTCTCTGATGATTTTGATTGTCTTTCAGAAACAGAAGAAAGTCTCGCTAATCAGAGAGAAAAACCCATTTCAAAAGAGGTAAATTGTTGCCTTTACACGAATGGGTTGGCTTAATATTTACGGTATTTAATTG
>NW_015235618.1:0-684 GCF_001447785.1 Gekko japonicus | reverse complement strand
CTGATCTCTGTAGTCTGGAGACTAGTGGTGCTCCCAGGAGAACTCCTTGCCCCACCTAGAGGTTGGTAACCCTACTTCCAATGGCATCTGCCCCGGGATCTACTTTGTATGCAGAAGGTCCCAGATCAGTCCCCAGAATCTCCAGTTAAAAGCATTTCAGGTAGTAGGTCTGGGAAGGACTCTGTTCAAGACCTTCAAGAGTTGCTGGCTTTCTGCTAGTCAGAGCTAATAATCTTGGCTGGCTGGACCTGTGGTGTGGCTCAGGAAGGCAGTGTGAGTAAACAAGCACACCCTCTTCCCTTTCTTTGTTTTGTGTGTGTGTGTCTGATTGGGTAAAAGCCCAGCCCAGCATTCAGAGCATTCAGATAGTGCTTATTGATTTCCTCCGTCCCTCACAAACTAACAATGGGATTCCATGTTCTTTTCCTTTACCCTGCAGGGCCCGGCAGCTACACTGTGGGCACCATGTCAGAACGCTTTGACTGCCACTATTGCCGTGACCCGCTGCACGGGAAGAAGTACGTGCAAAAGGAAGGCCGCCACTGCTGTGTCAAGTGCTTTGAGAAGTTTTGTGCAAACACCTGTGCGGAGTGCCGAAAACCCATTGGGGCCGATTCCAAGGTGGGGGACAGGGATGTCTGGAAGCCTAAATGATGCATGAATACTACGGGAATCAGGAAAAGG
>NW_015235617.1:0-684 GCF_001447785.1 Gekko japonicus | reverse complement strand
TTTATGTTAGATCTGACCCTTGTAACAAAGGAGTTTGACACCGCTGCTCTAGCCCTTTTCATGATGGAAATATATGGGGAAAGGGGATACACCCTCTCAGGTTTCTCCAAGGCAAAGGGCTACAGGTTGACTCCTTTTTGTAACATGAAAACTCCCCAGCATTCATTCAGAAGAACTAGCAGGTATGGCAATAGAACGTTGTAACATTATAGTGCAGTAGCAATTACTGATTTCTGATTCCGTAAAGCACTCTGGTGGTGAGGCAGGGAAAATAGTGGCCACAAGGGAAGGAAAATGGCATAGATTGTGGGCAGGGCTAGGGGCTAAGTGAGGAACCTCCATGTCCAGGGGCAGCCATCTCTGAATACAGGGTGTGGGGTTGAACTAGGAAATGTGTGTGTCACCTCCCTGCCAGATTCTCAACAGGGCTGGACTTCAGCTCTCTCTCCCACCTCCCCAGGAGAAATGAGAACCTGCTGGCTACAATTCATGCAAATTTTCCAATACACTGATGGCTCTGTTTGTGCGTCTGTCCCCAGGTGTGCCTCTGTACCAGACAGAGGCCCTTTCCACAGCAAAACTTTGCTTTGAACAGCTACAAATGCCAGGAATTGGCCAACCACTACCTCGGTTTCAATGGCTGGTCTAGTCGCATTGTCACGGTAAGGACCAGCGCCTCCTGTC
>NW_015235616.1:0-684 GCF_001447785.1 Gekko japonicus | reverse complement strand
AGTGGTTTGATAGCCTGCCTCTGCCTCCTTGCCTTGGCATTCGTTGGAGGTCTCCCATCCAAATACTTTCCGGGGTCAGTGCTGTTTAGCTTCCGAGACCTGAAGAGATTGGACTTGCCTGGGTTATCCACATCAGGGCTTCTTGGGATTCTTTCAACTATTAGAAGCAGGAGCTCAGGGGCACTTGACCTCCAGTTAATGGGAGACTGCTGCTTGAGGTTTTCTTCTAGCCAGTGTACTTGACTAGGAGACCCACTCATCTAAAGTTGGTATAGATGGAATGGGACCAGATCAGGGACTGAGTTACTGCCAAGGACAACAGGGGTCTTTACAACCTGAGCAATGGCTCCGTTTGCCATGCAGATGTACTGTGGTTATAGCACAGAGCAAGGGATTCATGATGTTCCCCTACAGCCTTTGGTGTCTTCAGGGAAATGAATCTGAGATTTTTAAAAAATCTTTTTGGCCTTTCTGTTAACTCGGTGACCAGCAAGGTCTGACAGCCTAATGACAGTGCCTCAAGCTGCTCATCAGCTTCCAGTGCGCACTCTCCCAGCTGCCTGGTAGAAAGCCTCCCTTTATACCTTAAGCCTTTTCTCTTTCAATCTGGGCCACTTTTGCGGCATCACACAAAGCTGCATTATGCATGCTCAGTAAAGCTCCACTGAAAGGGAAGAAGAGCTA
>NW_015235615.1:0-684 GCF_001447785.1 Gekko japonicus | reverse complement strand
TTTCAACGTAGAATGATCTAGCCCTTTTAAAAAGCAGTGGAGGACCTCCCCCTGAAGAATAGCCCTGATCTTTCATTAATTTGGGCTTTTAAAAAGTATTATAGGTATATCTTAAGGCTGTATAATTCCCTTTCCAGCACTGGAACAATCACCTGTTCTGATACCTTTTAAACCAAAGAGCAGCAAAGGTCTTATCCTGTTTCAACAGTGCCTAGCACATAACCCACACATTATGCGAGGATTGGATATCCCCAGATCAGGTTAGCATAAGTAGAACATGGAGAATAAAATCAGGGAACTCTTTGGGAATGTTCTAAGAGACATAAATCACAATGGCCATTGAAAGTCAAATTTATCTCCAAGGAAGTATGACCAGTCCAGCTGCCACATGAGCCGGGGATGTATCCAGAAAGGTACCTGCAATCAGGTGTTCCTGCATAACACATATGAACATACAAAGTTGTTCTGTGTTGTGTCAGGCCACTGTGTCTTCTACCCAGGTATTGCCTACTCTGAGGCCAAGGTGCTTTCCATTTGAGATGCTGGGGGTTGAGCCTGGGGCCTTATGCATGTGACGCATGTGCTTTACCACCGAGCTTTGGACCATCCCAAACATGTAATTAGTTAGAAAATTTATATGCTGCCCTCCAGAGCTGTTCAGGATGGATAACACAGTAAAAAGAA
>NW_015235614.1:0-684 GCF_001447785.1 Gekko japonicus | reverse complement strand
CCTGCCAGTGTAGTACACCGAAACTGAGGGATTTGTGATTTTGGAAGTCTTCAACATAACTTGAGCTGAATCTGGAGTCTTCAAGACAGCTGGGCTAAAACTGGTTTGTAGCAAGAAACCAACTGAAGTTTCTCGGAGAGTTCCCTTTTGGCATTGCAGCAAATTGCAGGTTTCCTAAAGCAGGAAATCCTCAATTTTAGCATAGTGCATAAAAGGGCACATGAATGCCAGGATTTTAGGTTCTTTCTCATCCCAAGCAAACTATGGTCTGTTCGCAGCTCCTTCATTCAGCCATAATCTTTCCTCTGTCCGTGCTGAGTTCTTTCATTAGGGGACTATATTAATACTAATTATCTTTTATATGATGGTTTTCTCAGTATCCGGTGAGCATACCGTTCCACAGTGTGGTTCCTCTGACTGAATGATTGCATGAAGAAGCCAATATTAATAAATGCTTTGCGAGGCATTATAGAGCTACAATCTCCTTTTGTATAGTCCTAGAGTATGCTTTGAACTCAATGAATATTAACATTAAGCAGGAAAATTACCATTCTTTGTTCATTGCATGCAGTTGATAGAGAGCTAGAGTTTGGAGGTGGAAGAAGCCTGGTCACTCATGCAGTTTATCAGATGGGTTCGAGCAAATCACTATCATTCCACTGGACCTATTTCATAGGTAAAGGT
>NW_015235613.1:0-684 GCF_001447785.1 Gekko japonicus | reverse complement strand
AAATAAGCAGTCAAGTAAAATACAATACAATAATACATTTAAAATCACATAAAACCACTAAAACAATAATTAAAATACTATAAAACAACATTAAAAATGTCACTTTAGAAACACCCTGTGCACATATTCAAATGTTCTGTGGAATATTTTTTGTTCCACAGCACTGAAGGGAAAGCCAGGAAACTAGAAGTCCCTCAACCTTGTCTTTGAAACTGTTCCAGAAACTTGAGGAGTCACTGAAAAGTCAAACCCTTGGCTGTTACGGTGCACACTCTAAACTGAGGGGACACAGCCATGAGAGCATCCTGGGAAGAGTGAATCTGCCAGAAGGGAACATCCAGAAAATAGTCGTTTTCCAGCTAAGTGGGTCGCAAATTATGGAGGACTTTAAAGGTAACCACCAGCATCTTGAATTGATCCAAGAAACAAATATGCATCCAGTGAAGGGACTTTAAAGTATGAGTTAGATGGTTCCAACAGTTGGCCTTCAACAACAGATGGACTGGAACATTTTGCACTAGTGGAAGTTTCTAGATTATTTTCAAGTAGAGTATGTTTGCGAACGGGGAACTAGTCATATAGAGTATGTTTGCAAACAGGGAACTAGCTTCTTAATTAAATTAAGCTGGAAGAAAACATGTTTCACTCTCATAGTCACCTGTTCTTAGGGGCAGTCATCCCATA
>NW_015235612.1:0-684 GCF_001447785.1 Gekko japonicus | reverse complement strand
CACAGACTCAAAAATGTTGGGGACCCCTGGGTCAGAGTCTATGGCCGGAAGGTGGAATATGTGTATCTTATCCAAATAAATTTGACAACAAGCACAAAATGCATGTAGTCCCCTGCTGGGGGGTGCATCCTGCACGCAGTTGTGAGGGGGCAAAGATGGCGTTCTGGATCTTCTCACCCTCCTCACAGACCTCTTCATGGGGATGAATCCGGAGACCATGTTCACTTCTATCAAGGCCATGTTGCTCGATTCTCGTGGCCCCGTGTAGCTATGGGAAGAGGCAAAAGAAGTTCCAACAGTGTGAGGGCGGTCGTCAAACTCTGGGAACTATACAAGGTCATGATGCAGAAGCTGGGAGACTGGAGGGATACTGCCGAGTTCTACGGCCTTCTCCCTTCCAAGGGAGCTCAGGAAGCAGCCAAGAAAAATACTATACCTCACTTGCAGATGGATATCAAAACGTTTCCTGGAAGTCCGGTTGCACACTAGGGGGGACGTCTCCACACTCAAAGCAAAAACGTCGGTCTTCTCAGGAGGGCGGTTATATCGAAGCGTACTCTGGTTGGGAGGAGAACACTGGTGAAGCCCCAAATTTGGCTGAACTGCGGGCAATAATACTAGGCTAGAGGCCTAGAAGACACATGTGGTGTCTTCTCATGGAGAACATAAGAAGAGCCCTGCTGG
>NW_015235611.1:0-684 GCF_001447785.1 Gekko japonicus | reverse complement strand
GGGGGGGGGAGCCTGAGTTTGAGAAGGCCAAACCACAAGAAGGTGTAAGATAGTGCTCTAGATTCCAAGTACAAATCAGAAAAATTAAGGAGGTATATCGTAATTTTTTCCACTATATTCTTTCCCCAATGTCTTGTCATGGGGGAATAAAAATGCAAAATATGTCTTCTGTAGGGCATGAAGTTAATTGCCTACAGTCCAGGTAACACAATGTGGCCGGAGCTGGGAGACCTGGATAGAATTCTTGCTTGGGTGTGGTATTCTCCATAACCACTACTCAACCTGACTATATCTGTCAGGTTAATAAAATGTATCCAATGTCCCATGGTTATCTTACTGACGGAAATTAGGAAATATTGGGGCTTACCTAGAAATTACGATAAAGATCTTAGAACCCTTTCATAGAGCATTGGCATTGAACCTGGTGGTGGTGTGTGTTCCAGCCAAACAATTGCGCCTTCTTTATTTTGATTACTTCTCTCCCTTAGGAGGCAATACTCGTGCTATAGGTATGCTCCTTCAGTACAAGGCGCCGGGGTCAGAGGAACTCAAACAGTTGAAATTCACCGCTGGAGAAGACTTCAATTCCAACAAGAAACTGTCAGCAACTTGGCTAGCAGCCATGCACAAGGTAAGTGGGTGAAACGCTAGATACGAACTGAATAATTCCTCCATGCAGTTAAC
>NW_015235610.1:0-684 GCF_001447785.1 Gekko japonicus | reverse complement strand
GTTAGACTGCCCTGTTGTAAAGGGTTTGGGGTCCACAGAATAGCGCACGCATACTTAAATAATAATGCCAATTCTATCCCCTTCAAATTTGAATTGTTACTCTCTTTTATCCTTCACAAACAGATGGTTCCAACTGGTTGACATCTGCAGAACTTAGTAACAAACTGAAAAATTGATAATGACCAGTTTCAGCAACAGATGGCTTAAAGACAGATTTCTGTGTAAACTGACAATGGTACATTTAAAACGAAGGCCCCAGTGAACCTGTACATTATTAGGATGATTACAGTGCCGCTTAGACCTTGAAAAATTAAGCTAAGCTTTAACGTGAGTGTTACGTAAGTCTGAGACAAAGGTTAAGAATGATTGATTAGATAATTATCGTTGCTTTACCACATCTGCACCATTCTTACATAAACATTCCCTGCCCCAACAGTTACAGTCCTTATTTTAATATTTATTATGCAGATAGACAAGAGATGCATTTGTTTTATAAAGTATATTTGCTTCATATTTGGAAGCTTCATTTAGTAGAAAATTATCCACATAGAGATTAAATTACTGAGATTCGGTACTCTGATCAAGCTAGGATGAAAAACATTACAGCCACCTGTAGAGTAATCCCCCCCCCCAAAAAATATAGCAGATGAAGTAGGAAGCCTTAAGAACATAAGAACATAAGAG
>NW_015235609.1:0-684 GCF_001447785.1 Gekko japonicus | reverse complement strand
TTCGAGCAAGGGAACCTTTACCCTTACTAATCTAATTAAACTCCCCACTCTTGGTTTTTGCCCCCCCCCCAACACACAGAAAACCTCCTAGCTATGGGGCTGCTCCATACCGTGGCCGCTTTCTCTGGGTCCCCTTTAAGTAAATGCAAGTGCACCTGAATCGTTTGCAGCTGTAATTCCGAGTTAAAAATAACTCCCAAGAAGAAAAGTAATAAGGCCCAGAGCCTTCCTTGGCTGAATTCAGTGGTGCCCAACTAGAAATGAATCTGTCACGTCAACCATGGCTTTTCCTTTATGAGTGAAAATGGCAGATTGAATTGGTTTGGAAAGGGATAAAGTAAAAGTGACTCGGGCCACGACCTTCGATGCCAAGTTAAAGACCAGAACAAATTTCAAAAAGGTTGAGTTATAAACCTCAGAAGTGCAGTTTTTCATTGCAGAAGTACTGATGCCACCTTAGCCATAAGCTGGGCGAATGGGATGGCAATAATTTTGCTAAACAGCAGAGACGGGTGTCTGCACTGGCAAATGACTCATATATCTTGAATGGTAAATGTCGAATAGAGGAAATGCAGAGAGGCAAAACGCAGTGTAAGTAGTTGCAGCTAAGGGCCCACAGAAGGGCAAGAAATCTTGTGCTGACTTACTGTGATGGGGAGAATATCTGTTATCAGTTGTTAAATC
>NW_015235608.1:0-684 GCF_001447785.1 Gekko japonicus | reverse complement strand
TGTGTGTGTGTGTGTGTGTGTTTTCTAGAACAAACCAATATCTACAACTGATACTACACTTTCCTAGGCTGGGAGTTATCTTTTGTCAGATGTGATATTGGAAAAGGGGGCAATAGAAGAATGGGAAATGTGTTTTTGATGATTCTCCTCCTGTTGTTAACCTTGATTTTTACTGCTGAATACTTGGGCTTGATTCTAATCTAAAATAAAACTGAAGAAAAAGATGGTATCTCTCAAGTCTAGTGCACATGCTAACCTTGCTGTGCAGGCATAACGTTAGTCTTGGTTGTTGTACGTGTGCCGTTGTGTGTACCAGATACCCACAAGGCTGTTTTATTTCATGCTTATGCCCTGGATAGCAACCAACAGTCCAGATTTCCTAACACATGCACTTGCAATAAAATGGACACCCAGTTTCCTTCAAGGAAGTGATACTCATATAGAACACGCATCCTGTGCAAAGGGGCCCTGAAAGAGATGAAAGAGGCAAAGAACAGTTCTTCAAAATTATTTGTTACTGATGCTACACTCCTTTCTCTCCTTTTCTCACAGGGTTTGGGAACCATTACTGCAGTGCCCATTAAAGTTCCTCAGGTCAGCTCCTTACAGAGGTTGGCCGGACAAAGACCAGCAGTGCTACCTCAGGTGAGAATATGGTTTCCACTTACCACATTCCGGTGGGGG
>NW_015235607.1:0-684 GCF_001447785.1 Gekko japonicus | reverse complement strand
TGTGACACGAGTCAGGTCAGAGGTTCCCACATCCCTTCTTGTAGTGATACGTAACAGTGGAAAACTTACCTTCTCAAACACTCTGAGAACAGAAACATATACAGGACTGAGCGACTGTCCTTGCTCTGGGTGGAACGCACCGGTTGTGGCTCTATACATGTGAGAGTACCAAATGTATGCTCACATGTAGGCCCTGATACCACACCGTCAGTGAATGCACATAGGCAGGGTGGGCCGGTGTGTTCAGTCCCCTCCCCCTTCTGTGCATTCTTTTTGCAAACTCTCAATGGAATGTTTTGCCCTCGTTTTGCAGCCCCCCCCAAAAAAAATGGGAGGAGGGGCATTCCACAGAAAGCAACTTTTCTTTCTAACCTGGACCACTCCAGTCCAGCTCAACTATCCTGAGAAGTTCCTCACCTCAGCAAAGCCAGATGCATCCTGGAAGGGATCGGAGGAAGTGGATGAGCCAAGCTGGCAACCAGCAAGGTGCTCTTTTCCCACTCTGCAAGAGCCCAGAAACAGCTGAGAAGTGGTTTCGCCATCTCCATCCAGGGGACAACCTAGCTAGCACACCACGGGCAGGATGAGTATGTGGATGAAGGGGATCTTGATACACAGCAGTACTGCTAAAGCTGTCCTCCCCCCTTATTTTTTGTGGTGTTTGTGTGTGTGTGTGTGTGTGTG
>NW_015235606.1:0-684 GCF_001447785.1 Gekko japonicus | reverse complement strand
TGGGCATGTTTTTATTATAGTACTTCCCCTTGAATAGTGACTGGCTTTTGCTCTAATTTACATTTTAAAACACTTCTTAAAATTAAGAAGACATACTTTCATGGATAAAAATTGCAGATTGCAGCACTACATTTATGGTGAAGTTTCATATCATACCCCATTTCAGTGGAAAATACTTTTCATATTTGAACCATGAGAAGTAGACAGATTGGAAGGGGGAGGAACGTAATGCAAAAGGTTAGTTTGGCTGGTGCATAGCAACAACAGACATGTTGATATAAAATTGTTATCCTATGCATCATTGTAGGATTTGGTGGAGACAGTTGACTTTAAGCATATACAAGCATATGGACAGGTGTTACCTACACTGATTTCCAAATGCAGGTTAGCTGCAGGCTAAGACAAATACTACTTAGCGCAAACTCTTAGTAAATATGTACACAGGCCATTATCTAGTCTGGCTTTGACAAGATCAGCGATACAAATGTGCTAGTGTGTTTTCAGATTATGTGAAGATGATACAGTTTTATAACAGTTTTTGATTTTGTTTTAAATTTCCTTAATGTAGTCCCACGCTCCAGTGTCATGGTTCACACGATCATACTCTTGTGCTCTATTTTTAATTTGTCTTCACTAACTAACTTTGCCTATGTTTCTAAACACACAAATGTAGCGCACATTAAA
>NW_015235605.1:0-684 GCF_001447785.1 Gekko japonicus | reverse complement strand
CCAAGGCTCTGGAAACCGCTTAAGAAACAAAATCTGCCCTTCCCTGCAGCGCACGGATCACAGGCCGGTGGACAGGGAGACCCTTATGACCGAGAGCGACCAGCCAACTCATTAACTGCTGGGTTCCCATTTCCTACGAGCTACACTTATGGGCCTCGGGGAGAAATCTAGAACGTGGGACTGAATCCTCAAGAGCAACATACAGCAACTCTCCTGGGCCAGCTGTCGGGAGAAACTGCAAGCAGGGAGACGGGGCTCCTTCAATAATAAACTATCCTCCATTTGCCCACCAGAGTTCCCGAGGGTCCCTTCGGATTTGTAGATCACCCCCTGGAGGGCCATATGGAGGGCCATAAGAACCACTCGCTCTATTCTTGAGTCCCCTTAAAAACCAACAACATTTATTTCAATTATGAGGCTTTCGTGAGTCACAGCTCAGCTTCAGCGATTCACAAAGGCTCATACTGACATAAACGTTTATTAGTTTTTAAAGTGCCTCCGGACTCTCGGGTCTTCTTGTTGTCGTGACAGACTAACACGGCCACCCCATTCCAATTGACTCTTGAGTACCTAACTACCATTTTTGGGTCTGTCCCAGGTCTCGTCAAGCACACGTCGGCTCAGAACTCATTTACGAATCGAACACATTTACAAACCCACCTCTCCTCATGGTTCAAGGTGGCT
>NW_015235604.1:0-684 GCF_001447785.1 Gekko japonicus | reverse complement strand
TTCATTGGAGACACCGCAGCAGTTTCAGCTGCTGTGAACCATCTTTGGCCTTTTCCTACATTGCACTTGTGTTTTAAGCAATTATAGCACACCTGGAACCTCCGACACTTCAGGGCAATTTGTCCCTGCAGATTACAACTTTTCTACTTTATTCATATAAATTATGCCTGGAGAGAAATCACTACATACATCTGACAGAGTGGGCTTGCAAAGTCTGTCTCAGAGTAAGAGTTGTGGGTTTTAAGAGGGGGGGGGGTGTTGGCTGCAACAGACTAAAAAAAAGCAACTACTCTACAATTAGTAAACGTTTTCACGTTTTCAAGACTTCAAGGCAGAGCTCCTGGAGGCAAGCTACAGTCCTATGCACATTTACCTAGGAGAAAGTCCCACAGAATACACAGAGCCTGACTTTGAAGTAAACATGCAAAAGACTCAAGAAATAGTTGGCATATCTGAGGTTATCTGCCAACATTAGATGCAAATTCAGTTAACAGTAGCAGTGTGTGCACCAGCACTCCACACCTACTAAAATAGAAACACTCAACAATTTACGTCATACAAGCAAGTAAGATTATTCACCACCTGCCTGGGCTTCATATCTTTGTATACTTTGCAAGACAGGAAGGCTTTCACACAAAAATAACTGCATTCAGCTGCAGACCCACATCACTGTAGCTGTGTCCT
>NW_015235603.1:0-684 GCF_001447785.1 Gekko japonicus | reverse complement strand
CCAATGGGTCAAATAATGATTCCTGGAGGACCATTTCAAGTCAGGAGAAGATCGTAGAAGAGGGGGGAGACTTAACCCTTTCTCTTTACCTGATGGTGTCCCAATCTGAATTGGGCCCATGTGCACATAAGCATTAAATTTCCAGCAGGGAGCTTCCAGAACACATCTGTTGAACATCCACATGGGAGGAACATGTGGACTTTGTAATTGTGTGAATTAGACCTTAGAGTGGAATGGGACAGGCTGGAAATCCATCTTCCTTGTCTTCCATGAGACCTACACCGGTTCAATTTCTCCTCCTGATCCAGATACCCAGAACGGGACTCCAGATCCAAGTGCAGTTGTGAACACGCACGAAGCCTTCTGCACGGTCATTCAGGTCCAGATGGGAAGCCATTCTCTACTCTTCTCAGCAGAAGTGGATTGCACTGATCCTCAGAGTCCCTGGCCTGATCCCCCAGGGTGTTACATGGAGCTGAAGACCACCAGAGCCATGCAAAGCTGTGCTCATCGGAGGAATTTTTATAAGTGAGGGAGAAGGAGGGGCAGCCCTTGCGATTGTCCATAGGTGGCACCTGTAGCAAGCGTTGGCTGCCTGGGAAAGAAGGGATCCTGTCCTCCCCCATTTCCCGGGTAGTTAGATTCAGTCTAGGTAGTTCGATAGATCAGACCCGTGGTCCATCT
>NW_015235602.1:0-684 GCF_001447785.1 Gekko japonicus | reverse complement strand
GAGCAGCACCTGGAGTTCTTCTCTGAAACAAACTGGTAGCCAACAGAGCTGCCTTAATGCAGCTGTGGTATGTTCCCACTGGCTAAACAATCCTGCCAACAATTGGACTGCTGCATTCTGACCCCGCTGCAGCTTTTGGGTTGTACAGAGCATCACAGTAATCCACCCTCGAGGTTACGAAAATATGGGTTAGCGCGCCAGACTGGCTGAGTCAAGGAAAGGAGGGAGCTGGCAAGCCAAAGAAAGCCAACGCAAGGCACCGAGGAGCACCCCCCCCCACCGGAGCTCTCAACGAGCGCTGCAAATAACACACCCACTCCACTCCACCTCTGCAAGAGGATCCAGTCCCTCCAGAGCATCCGCCTTCTCAGTCGGCAACACTTCCCTCCTCTGATTCCAGCTTGTTCTGCTTTAGTCACGGCCACAGCCTCAAAGCAGGGGTTCGGAGCTGAACAGAGGCATCTGGCGGCTTGGATAATAAGCAGCATCATGTCAAATACTGAAGAGCGCGAGTGAGAGAATGGAGCCCCGAGGCCCTCCACAAGACAACCCCCCTTCATTCTGCCTCTCCAGTGGAAACTCCAGTGCCCAAGAACGGCTGCCCTGTAGTCAACTTGGCTAAGAACAAAGAGGCCAAGTGTGTCGAAAGTCTCTGGCAGATCCGAGAGTACCAAGAGAAGAAGA
>NW_015235601.1:0-684 GCF_001447785.1 Gekko japonicus | reverse complement strand
GGCACCAAAAAACCTCGGGCCGACCCTGCCCAAGAGAAGGGATTAAACTGTATGCTCCTGACAGGCTTGCTTTCCAGATGCAGTGAACTATTCTATTCTATGATCCCCCACCTGTTATCTGAAGCAATGCTGTCCAGGACAGCACTAATGTCCTTTTTTCCGCCAAGATCACAACTTATTTTCAGGCAAATGATCTGAAAGCTGTTTAATGGCTATTCTTCAATAGAAGGGCCCCTAGGGGTGTTTGTAACACTCATGAATTGGGGGGATGTGAATCTGCTATTCTTAAAACTGCCTGCTTTTAATCACCAGGCCCAAACAATGACATGTGCTGAACAGTATCAATTAACCTAACTGGCAGCGATTCGATCTCCATATCTCAGTCTCTAAACATGGAGCCAAAGTTTAGTTTTAAACGGCCTTTAGGGTAACAATAATTAGATAGCTTAATGAGTCTTCAGGGCCCTTGATCTAATACATTATTATTTAGTATTGAGTATCATCTCTCTTTCTCTGTGTGGTTAAAAATGGAATAAAGTTGCTTTAGCAAGAAATTTTGGAGAGAGAGAGAGAGGGTTGTCAGACACACACACCCCAGTAGAGGTGGGGGGGGTCTCCTGCTGGCAGGCCCCACCATCCCACCACCTATCAACTAGCTGGCAGGGGGAACTTACCCAGAAAAAG
>NW_015235600.1:0-684 GCF_001447785.1 Gekko japonicus | reverse complement strand
TGGGCCCCACGCGGGCTACGGGCCTGCTGGGGATCGAAGCCTAGGACCCTGAAAGATTGGGTGGGAGTCCAGAAAAAGTCTGGGGAGATAATATGTCTGTGTCTCCACTAGACAAATATTTCTCCTTTCTTCACCTCCAGGGGAAAAAAATCCCTGTTAAGAAGGGGCACTTTTCTTATGTGTGAAAAATGTCCTTTCTCATTTTGGCTCAGCAATACCCATGTGCCAATGACACTTAAGTATGCCCTGAGGCGGCAATATAAATTAATGCTTGTGCACATGTGTGTACTGTATATAAACTATAATCTCCAAAGGCAGAAGGATTATTATAGCACTTAAAATATGCCTGGTGGGGTGCAGTCTCGTATTTCAGATGAATATTTTATTGTGATCTTATTTCATGGCTATCATTTTTGTCAGGTTGATTTGTTGTAGCCTGAAAGACAGAATGGCAAAAATACCTGGAATGTCCAGGGCTAGCTGTCTAGGAAGTTGTGACTTTCCTAAGACAGAAGTATAGCTGCAGAATAGACAGGATTATTGTGGCCCCTCAAGACTAACATTTATAATTGTAGCATAAGCTTTTGTAGACTAGGGCCCACTTCATCAGAGGCATGTGGTGGGTCCTCAGTAAGCAGACCTAGGGACACAGAAAACATTTCAGTTTTTAAAGAGTTGGGTCCA
>NW_015235599.1:0-685 GCF_001447785.1 Gekko japonicus | reverse complement strand
AAAAAAAATGAAATCATGACATGGATTCCAATAAACTCTAGAATGAGTTTATTAAATGCTTTTGATTGATACAACCCCAATATTTTCCTGATTGCCAAGGGTATTTTTATTCAAGGTTTTTTTAAGAAAGACTAGTACCCCCAAACTTTTTTGCAATTAGTTTTTTTTAATTGCAACATAGCATTCCTAAAAGGGGAATCAATTTCTATAGACATGCTAACGTGACCTATTTTGTTGAAATGGTATGGACTGCTCAGAAAGGAACCGCAGAGGATCTTTCTCTCATGTTCGGTGTTCCAGAAGATCAGCAGTAGAGCAAAAGCTTAAGCCAGCAACCACATGTGTTTTTGACATGAGTGTGAGGGTCATTTTCAAACTGGTTGCTAAACCCCTGGTGACTGACAGCAAATGTAAAATAATATTCCATGGTTTTTATTAGATGCTTAATATGAATATGCCTCCTTTTCCATATAAATCATCTTGCATGGAGGAACCAATCAGTCACTGGAAACTCACTAAATATAAGCATAGACGACAAGTTGGAAGCTTTTAAGGAACCATTCTGTGCTGTTGATTTAGATCCTTGTGAAGCTGTTACTTTTTTCAACCAGGAAAATCTTGCTCTGTATATTTGTGATAGTACAGTATATTTGTGATAGTGGGGTCTGAACTGGCAGAGACTGAT
>NW_015235598.1:0-684 GCF_001447785.1 Gekko japonicus | reverse complement strand
CCCAAAAAATGCACGTCCCTGCCAGCATTAGCTGTAACCCAGTGGAGAAATGATTTCCCCCCATTAATTGTATTATTTCATTGTTAATAAATTAAGAAATTATAAATAGGATAAACAAAAAAGGCAGACAAACTTCAGCAGAAGGTCTAATAATCACCAATGAACCCTGTTGGCATATTTAATACGATAAGGTCAGATATAATGCCAAGTAAACTGCCTGGAGAGTGCTGATATGGATACTTAAACTCTATAAAATTATTACTTCTTACAGTATCATCAAAAATTGTAATTGAATTTCCTCCTGGATAAAATTATTATGCACTCCCACAGAGCCGAAATGTGTGTTTTGTAGTAGAAGGAGACAGTTTTGACACGGTGTTAAGATTAACTTGTTTCAGTGTCAATCCTCCACAAGGAAAATGAATAGCACCCTTTTTGAGTGAGACAACCTTTGACTCTGAAAGCACAAGAAACAACAAAAAGACATAAGAAGTAGACCATATGTGCCCATGGCACCTTAATTTTCATTCTAAGGGACAAAAAAGAACAAATAGCACTTTTCCTGTTTTTGCCTAAAATAAGATGTATCATACATAAAACATGTAATAATTATGCCCCAATTATTCGAAAAAGAATTACAGGAGTCAATAGCAAAAGAACAAGGGGTACACACAGGTAGATAGT
>NW_015235597.1:0-684 GCF_001447785.1 Gekko japonicus | reverse complement strand
TGTTTTAATAAATAAATACATAAATAAAATACTTTGGAACATGTTTGGAGATGGCAGGCTGGTTGGCATTATGCTGGGAGTTGGCTTATACAGTTTGCATCAGGAAGAGACACTACTTGGGGGTGGGGGTCAATCTGAGTTCCAGCACTTGCTGTTCACTGTTGAGGTACTTGGCAAAGCCACTGTTATCCCACGCACGCAGCTCAGTTAAAGGAGGATGGAGAGAGGAAGACAGAATCCTCCATGACATGATCCACCACCAGCTCTAGGAGGAAAGGAAAACCTGCACTCCTGCTGAGGGAACAATGCAGTTTAGCTTCTGGCCTTGCTCTGGGCCCAATTTGTACGTCTACTTAAAGAAGGTGCAGCGCTTGCCTGAAAAAGAGCTAATTAAAATTAAGCCACTGACTGAGCTGCATTTGCCTCTACAAAAAAAAAAAAGCCTGGTTATGCACGGAGCTGATCCTAATCCAAATAGCAAACTGAGCTGTGACTGGCTAGCAGTACAGACCCCTTTTGAAGCTGTTCTTTCAACACAGACACACATTGAGCTTCTCCCACTCACCACACACACAAACACAGAGCCTCCTCACTGGCATAGGTAGGTAGTGGAGATTGGCGTGGAAGTTGGATAGCACAGTAGCACCAGCTCATTCTCTGTCTATGTTCAGGCACATGAGCCAG
>NW_015235596.1:0-684 GCF_001447785.1 Gekko japonicus | reverse complement strand
AGCCATCTCTGGGACAAACTTCATTTGGCAGTTTGCACACATGTGTAAGTCTTGTTAAGCTAGGTAATCCTTACTGGACCGACATTACCTTACATTGATCCAAAAATGAAAGCAGATGTCAGGGCTACAGCAAAGTTGACCCTGTTCTTCAGTAAATTCACAGCAGTGCAGCTGTTTATATTTTGACCGGCCATGCAAGTGAAACAGGCTTGCAAATGGCCACTTGCCTGGTAGCCTTCAGTGGATATAAATTCCTCAGCTGGGCAGGGAACTTTTGTAAACACAAGGAACCAGGTTCTCTTTTTCTTTTCCAGGTGTCTGTGGCCATAAATTATCCCTGTGCTAATATGTGGGCAGAGAGAGGACAAAGCAGCTAGTGATGGAAGAGCAGGGGTAGACCCAGGAGCAAGCCAAGTGTAGCAGTAGCCTATGCAGTGCTACAAGCTGGCAGTGCAGTGGTCACTCAAGCTTAGATCTGGCCAGCAGCACCAATGACGTGAATCAGCTCAGTCATGATTTTGGTGGCAGTGAAAGAGGAGGCCCGTGGTCCCGAGTCTAGCACTAGCACCGTTATAGGGGTTTAACTCTGCTCTTCCTCTTCAGGGCAAGAGCTCAATGGAAGCTTTCCCTGTAAGTTGAGTGGCCAAGTCACATGAATTTATTTATTTATTTTTGGGATTTATA
>NW_015235594.1:0-685 GCF_001447785.1 Gekko japonicus | reverse complement strand
TTGCAGTAGGGGAGGGAGAAGGGTGGCTGTCAGTAGTCAGGCTTGGGGGCGTGTCTTGGGGTGGGGCTTCCCCCAGCTGCCAGATGGCCGGTGGCAGATTGGAGCCCCGAAAACCAGGGGAACCCCTGTTGAGACCTGGGAGATGACAACCCTATTTAAAAGACAATGAGTAAATAACAGGACAAATGGCTCTTCAAAATCCTCTTATGGAGTCTATTTTCACTGGTATATTTCCTCTGTAAAAGCTGTTGGTTGATTTGAGGGATTTTATAGATCTCTGTACATTCAAAAGAAATGCATGAAGTTTCTGTGGAAGGAGGATTCCTCATTTCAGGAAACTCAGTTGTGTGTCAGACATGTGTGAGTTCAGGATGCTGTGTCCAAAAGAAATGGCTGGATTAATTCAACTGGCTTTCATTTAATTTTTTGCCAACATTTGTCAATCATGTGTTGTACATACTATATTAACCTAAAGGAAAATGACCATGAATATAATACAATTCCTTTAGACAAAAGGATTTATTATAGGTTTAACTTGTATGCAAATTTAAGACATTCCTCCTCTTTTTCTTGATGGCACATGTGGAAAACAACCTAGTCTTCCTTGATGTATGAAACATAAACATACTTTTCTATATATTCCAATTTACCTTTTTAAAATGAACATTAAATCATCATTTTCCCC
>NW_015235593.1:0-685 GCF_001447785.1 Gekko japonicus | reverse complement strand
ATTCTTACAGTGCAATCCTGATCAGAGTGACGCCCTTCTAAGTCCATTGACTTTATTAGATTTATAGAAGGTTGTCGCTCGGCTTAGAATGGCACTGTTGCAGCCTGCAGTCTGGCAACACAAACTGATCCCCAGGTTCACCCTAACAGCAAAGAACTGCACCATCAAATTCATACTCGTTGTCAGCACATGGCCTCTCACGACAGGAGACCGTGTTTTGTTTCCAACTGTCAGTTTCGGATCTTCAAAGCAGTTTCTTTGTACACGGAGGGATGTTTACAAAAAGGCTCCCGCCAAGACTGCAGGAACACCGACCCCTAGCGTCTGGCAACCAGACAACCTCATTAATGAGGTCTTTGTCTTCTGGCAGACAATGAAAATCTGTTCTCTCACAGATGTAGACAGATGATGGGGAAGTAGGACAAAGGTCTTGCGGGCAGTGACAGAGGACACTCTCTCCTGTGCTTTGTAGGGGTAGAAACTAACAATGGAATGCTGTGACTTTTGAAAAGAATTCCAGCCACTGTTCACAATTACAGATAACACAATTACATCGTACGCTGCACGATGCTGAGCCTGGCACAGGGGGGCATCCTTTAGAACACCGCCACAAACAGCTGGAGAATTGGCTCTCCCAATCAAAGAACTGCCCTGGACTTTTATAGTGAAACTGACGTGAACTCTG
>NW_015235592.1:0-685 GCF_001447785.1 Gekko japonicus | reverse complement strand
ACACACACACACACACACCCCTATATATAAATTCAGATGGGGACAACTCGTCTCTCCTCTTACCACAACAGGCAGCTTTGTTATGCTCTAACCAATTGCCATCTAACGGCTCACACTAAAAAGCGTTTTAAAAGCCAGTCCTGCTCTGCACCAGGAAGAAGAGTCTCTTAACCACCTTTGCCTTCCTTTTCACACACCCCCCCCAGCAATGCACATGCTCCCGACGGCCGCGAACTCCGCCCCGACCTCTCTGACTCCCTTGAGCAGAACCTGCCCTCCTCCCTACCGTTACGCTCGACTCGCCGACACAGGGAAACCGGAGCCCGGAAAGCACCGGCTGCCAGCCTCTCCCCAAACGGGCACACCGCCCTCAGACGCCGCCCAGCCCTCGGACTTGCCTGCTACGGCTTTGCCCTCCTTGCCCGGGACGCCAAATGTCCCTCCACGAGTCACCATTTCTCTGCCGGCTTCAGATCCCCCCGGAGCCCGTCAAGCTCTCCTGGCTGGGAAGCCCTCCCGGTGGGTGATCCGCCTTCTCTTTGGAAAGACTCCCTCCTGCTGCGGCTGCTTAGCTCTTGGCTCCCCAGACGAGGAGGCGCTCGGTCTCCCCGCCGCATTCCAAAGCAGCCGCTTCCCCTTCCCGAATCTCCCGCACTTCCCAAAGGGCGAGGGGAGCCCTTCGTCG
>NW_015235591.1:0-685 GCF_001447785.1 Gekko japonicus | reverse complement strand
CTGTACATGGCCTCATTATGTGGATTTATGGATCTGCATTTTGTAGCCATGTTCATAATTAGATATTAGATTACATAGATTTCTGAACTTTACCTTCACCATGGTTTGTGAAGTGGTGGGACCAAAAGCGGGGTCTGAAAAGTAGAAGGAAAATGAGCCTAGATTTCTGAAGTTGCACAGCGGGTCATGGGGTCTTGGAAAGAGGAATGCAGAGAAGTCACTTGACTGAAAGAGGTCACAATGAACCTGCTCTACTGAACTGGCTCACAGCCTTACCCTTCAAAACATCCAAGCCAGAGCATTTGGGAAAATGTCAAATTTGTCTGAACTCTAACAACCCCCCCAGTCATTTGTTTTACTGTCAAGCCAACTTTAAACAAGCCTGATGGGAGTAAACATGGGGAGCCTGAATGGCCAGGAACTTTGCAGGCTAAGGGATTTATACACGCAAGGCAGATGTTCTTGCTTAAAGGGAGAGCGACTTCAAGGTTAAAGTATGTGCCGTTTTGTAAAACCAGACAGAAATGGTGGGGCTGAAAGCGGGGAGTGGATACCAGACACTGCCACTCTTGGACAGTAACCACTAGACTAGAATCAGAGTTTGTACGGATTCAATGTTAAGATATTAAATATTAAGATATTAAATATTAAAGCAACATGTTTTGTTTAGTGATTTCATAAAAAC
>NW_015235590.1:0-685 GCF_001447785.1 Gekko japonicus | reverse complement strand
TCCCCCCCGAAATGACCTCTGCTTTTCCCTAAATCTTTCATAAATGCAATTTGTGCATCTTCCCAGACAAAAGCACTTCACTTCAAGCAGTGGTTAACATCAAACAAGAGGAAATTACACCCTTCATCAAAAAGTATAGTCCTCCTGTATCAAAAAATACCTTCCTGAACAATTCTGTTTGACGTAAGTTTCCAAATGATAGGAATGTTGGAGCCCTCCAAACCTCTTCTGCCAGGTCATTCCATGAGGTGGGGATCACTATGGAGAAGGTGCATGTTTGGGCAGCTGTTGATTGTGCCCGAATATAGGGTGGAACCTGCAGAAGGCCCTGCTGAGATAAGCGAAGTTGTTGTGGCAGGACATAAGTGGAGAGGTGGTCTTGCAGATATAAGGGTACAAGGCCTTGAAGGGCTTTATATGCGATAGTGAATCCCTTGAACTGAGCTCGGTAATGGATCAGCAGCCAATGGATCGACTGCCAAATGGGTGTAACAAGCATGGTCCACCTAGCACCCCATACTAACCTGGCTGCAACATTCTGCACCAGCTGGAGTCTCCAAGTTAATTTCTGGAGGAGACCTACATTACAGTGGCATAGTCTCAATGTTACCATGGCATGGTGTTAGCCAAATGGCTCTGTTTCTTAATAACAGATTGGGGAATTATGATATTAGTATGCAATTGG
>NW_015235589.1:0-685 GCF_001447785.1 Gekko japonicus | reverse complement strand
AAAAAGGAGAGGTTCCTGCCCCAGGGAACTTATAGTTCTAAAGCATAGCTATGGATCGGAAAAAGAATGAAGGCAATAGTAAAGATAATATGGAAGGGATGTATTGCATTGGCTATATTAAATTGTCCTTGCAATTGCCAAGGTTACAAAAGTAAAGGTTTGACGTTCAGTTGTGTCTCCCCCCCCCTCTCTAGTAATTTTAAATAAGGTCAAGGGAACAGAATATGGTAATGAAAGCTTGGATGAGTTCCCTTTTCAAAGAAATCTCGCCTGGCATCAACAGAGAGAAAGCTGCCGCCGGTCACCAAAGGCCAAGGATGTGGTCTCCTCCTTTCATCTGCCTCCTGTCTTTAGGGAGATGGCTTCTTACAGAGGTCTCCGTCTTGGCTCCCATTTAACTCAGCTGGTAGCATCTGCATGTAATTGAGGGCATGGTCTTTGCAGAAGCAGGTCCCTCTTGCACCGGCAAAAATGTCAGCATAGTTTTGCTGCTGGCAGCAGAAGGTCGTGAGATGCCACCCTTAGAATTGCTGGCGAAAAAAGATCCATGCATAGAATGACCCCCTCAGTCTCTCGCTTCATCCCTCCCTTGATTTTTCCACTCCATGAAAAGGGCTACCAATAGATCCATGTGCGTCACTGACTTCAATACGTACGTAAGTGCTGTCATGTCACAACCCACTTA
>NW_015235588.1:0-685 GCF_001447785.1 Gekko japonicus | reverse complement strand
TCACATACATGTGCTTCTTTCAAGCACTTCTACTGCTTTCACTATTAGAAAGAAATTGGTATAGTCCACTGGAGACCTGGGTTTCACTTGGGGAGAAATTGGTCCAAATCCCTATTCAACATTGTGGGAACAGTCAAGTTCCTGCTTTCAGTCTGAAATGATTAATGGAATGTTGCAATCCCAGCACAAGCAAGATAAGAACTGTAAAAATAACACTACTGGTATCCCTTCACATTTATTCCATGCCAGGCCTGCTAAGTTCAAGGCCTGTACATGGTATGCCTTTGCAGAGATTTTAGAGATTGTCTCAACCAATAATCATTAGAAAAATATTTGTAACAGAAAACAAATCAATATGAGCTATTACCAACCCAACTATAGCAGAGAATATAAAGTTCCAGTGTTCCCTCTGTTGGCTGAATATTCTTGCACAACTACATCTTCTATACACTAACTCCAGAATCATTTTATGTGGTATGATTTTTCATATCAAATTCTTTCAACTGATGAGGATTCTTAGAAGGGCCATATTTTTAAGTCACTTCATCTTAATTTTAACTTTTACCCCAGCTGAGACATTAGAATAGGGAGTATTAAGTGAGGGTAATACAGAACAGCTGTTTCTGTGAATGCAAGCTAGTAACATACCATAACATTCAAGACTAAAAGGAACAAAGTAGTATAA
>NW_015235587.1:0-685 GCF_001447785.1 Gekko japonicus | reverse complement strand
GTGCTCCTAACCACTACACCAAACTGAAATGAAGCAGCACAAAAGACTGATATAGTTGTAGGATAGGAACTAGTGGCTTCCAGGATCAACTTGAAATAACTTTTGAACAAATCCTTTATCCATCTTTGGACCCCACTCAGATTGCCAAGGGCCACCACCTAAGCGGAAGGTAATTGGAGATACCGAATTAAAGGTCAAATGACTTATGTGCATGTTCACGAACACAAGGCCCAATGTGCAAATGGAGATCTCTATGTATGACAGAGCATTCACTCAACTGTCAGGGAAGCACCAAACACATGTGTGCAATGTATTTATGGATTCTACTTTGCGATGCTGCAGATTTCTCCATAAATATGTTCAGTAGTCAACAAGTTACTGAGTTGAAAGGTGTTGATGAGACATCAGCTGATCACCCAGTGTGCTCGGTTCTTATCAGAAAGCCACCAATGCCCTGTGAACAGGCTTGCATTAAGTTCTGCAAGCACAAAGATCCTGCAAACTGATCAGCAGTTATTATGGTCTCTGGGGATTTATTTAGATCGAGGATCCCCAACGTGGTGCCGGTGGGCGCCATGGCACCTGCCAACAGCTTTCCTGGTACCCGCTGGGTGTTTTTTAAAAAGTGGGTGGGGCCTTTGCCTAAGAAGGCTTCTGACTGGCCATTTGTTTATTTGATTGGCTG
>NW_015235586.1:0-685 GCF_001447785.1 Gekko japonicus | reverse complement strand
TGAATTATACAGGTGGCTACTTTGGACGCACAGGAAAATGAAACATTTTAAATACTTTATGCTTTAAAAGTTATCTAGTATGCCCCAGCATGTACTTTGGGAATTTTGAGGCAGTATCCTACCACTCATGGAATGCAAAGTTTTCCCATTTCCCCCAATTTCCCTTTTCCACCTCTGTTAAGGACCTCTGTTCTTCTAAACTATGCATTCAAAAGTAGAAGGGGAGTACACTGTACTGTTTCTCAGCTGGAAGCATTTGCCAAAAGTTTCTTAGTTTAGTAATCACTCATACATTGCCAAGCCTTTGTCCATTATGTTGCTGTACAATTGCAGCTACATTAAGAGACATTATATAATGTAACTTCTGTAATGCAGTCTTTTAACACTTGAATTCTTAAACTTGGTTGTATTATGTAGTTTTATTCTGCTTGTTCTCTTTGCACACTGTTTTCTTATTTTGAAGCCACTGTTTGGAAAGCTATTTCCTCTGATTTTGAATTAAAACACAATTCCTTCTTCACTCTGATGAAGCTGTACTGAATGGCAGGACAAAGGAAAAAGGGAAGACTTGCTACATAGCTGATAGGTGTTGAGAGGTCTGTGTGTACTCCTTGATGTTGAGAATGTTGTACAGAATGAAATGCAGAAACTAGCTGAGTTACAATTTAGTATTTTTATGGAAAAG
>NW_015235585.1:0-685 GCF_001447785.1 Gekko japonicus | reverse complement strand
TGTGCGCTGTATTGTTTGTTGCTTGTTGTATACACACAAGCACATGTATGTAGATGCAAATATACCTTCCAGCACACATAGCATTTTAGAGAAACATCTGGAATGCTGGTATATCATTGGACATTGTGTCATTCATGGTAGAATAGGTACACACATTTTTATATACTAATTGTAGTTTAAAAAAAGACAATGTAAACATTTTATAGCAATAGGTAACACATTCAGTCTATGCATAACTATGTATTTTATTGTAGGATTTTTAACTTCTAGTTATTTATTGCATGTTCCTTTCAGTTGTAAGCTATCCTGAGCCCGGCTTGCAGGGAAGAGGGGCCTAAAAAATTAATTAAATAAATATAATACATTTTCTCAGAAGTCAGCCCCACCTTGTTCAATGTGCCTTACTCTCATATAAGTGTGCACAGGATTGCAGCCTCAATCTAAATATCATATATAAATATAGATATATTACATACATTATATATAAGCATATAGTATATAAACGGGTATAATCGCTCCGGGGGACGGGAACACGATTGGGTTCCATCCGACTTCGCTAGCGTCAGGACGTACGAAATGCGGCCGGCCAATCAGCGGCTGGCGCACAGCGAGGCGGGCGTCGGCCGGTTGAAAAATGTGAGAGGGAGGGAGGGAGAGAAGGGAAAGCGAGGCGCTCCCAGTGCGA
>NW_015235584.1:0-685 GCF_001447785.1 Gekko japonicus | reverse complement strand
AGCAGGAGATCTCCGGGTGCCACCTGGAGATTGTCAACTGTCTTAGTCCCTCCTTACATAAGCCCTAACTTTCTTTGGAAGAAATCCAGAAGTGATGGGGCTCTTCAAAACAAGACATATAAAGTGTGGGTGGGAGAGAGACCGGGAATCACACCAGCTGTTCTCATTATGTTTCATGACAGATTGTGTGAAAACCAGCTGGTGCTGACGTACCCTCAGTCACTGATATCCCCAGTAAAAAAAAACCGGAGTTAAATATTAATCCAACCATACTAATTCCCAGTCTCCCCTTTCAACATGAATGAATTAATTAGCTCTTTGGACCACATGTATTTTGCTCTGGCAAACTTCCACACTTAGCTCGGTGAATGACCTTCCCGAGTGCAGATGTTAATAGCATCGGAGAGGCTCAGTGGACGTGGAGAATGGATGAGTTTGCCAAGCTTCTCAAGGTACCAGAATGATTGTACCGGTGCCCACGTCAACTGTCAGTGTGATGGCTCTCCACCACTACATTACATGGTTCATTGATATATTAGGACGCAGTGGATTATTTCAGAAAGCTCCTTGGGAAGTAATGGGTTCCACTGAAAATTAGAACAACAACTAGCTGGAGCAGGAAAGAAATGCAGAATTAAACAAATAGAATGAAGAGACTTTGGCTGCGGTCACACAGAGAGAAAAA